>NC_136483.1:192298126-192315626 GCF_053919585.1 Euprymna scolopes
GGGTGTTCGTTCGCGCCTGACCTCCATAGAATGGAAATATGTCACAAAGTTTAACAAGGTTTTTAATATAGATCTATAATATTGACTAAATTAAAAAAAAAAAAAAATATATATATATATATATATATTACAGTATTTACTAAATGTAAATAATAAATATTACATTATATACTAAATATAAATAATAAATAAATATTACAGTATTAACTAATTGTAAATAAATAAATATCAGAATATTAACTAAATATAAATAATAAATAAACATTACAGTATTAACTAAATGTAAATAAATAAATATCAGAATATTAACTAAATATAAATAATAAATAAACATTACAGTATTAACTTAATGTAAATAAATAAATATCAGAATATTAACTAAATATAAATAATAAATAAACATTACAGTATTAACTGAATGTAAATAAATAAATATCAGAATATTAACTAAATGTAAATAATAAATAAATATTACAGTATTAACTAAATATAGATAATAAATAAAATATTACAGTCTTAACTAAATGTAAATAATAAATGAATATTAGAGTACATACTAAATGTAAATAATAAATAAACATTACAGTATAAACTAAACTAAATAAGTAAACCATTACAGTATGTACTAAATGAGCGGTAGCTCTAGATATATCTAGGGCTTTTGGCGGGGTATGGCATGAGGGTCTTCTCAAGAAAATCAGATCATACGGTATCGCTGGAAGAATACATCACATAATTAAATCCTTCTTAGACAAGAGAAACATCCAGGTTATCCTTGGCGGTCGTACATCTAAACAATATGATATAAATGTGGGAGTGCCTCAGGGGTCTATCCTTTGACCTCTGTTATTCCTGATATTCATAAATGACCTCCCTCACAAAATTGTCTGTGAGATGGGTATATATGCTGACGACACCAGGCTTTATAACAGACACGACAGGAAAACAAATGAACACATATCTAAAGAAATGGCAGAAACACTAGAGGATGACCTCCGATCCATAGTGGAATGGGGACAAAAATGGATGGTCACATTCAATGCTGCCAAGACTAAACTTGTTTCCTTCAATAATTACAAGAAACCTTCCCTACCACCAATAGCAATGGCCAATGACCCTTTATCTGAAAGTACATCTTTTAAACTCCTCGGCCTAATGTTCACAAGAACATGAGTTGGAACAATTACATTGAGAACATTGCCAGAACCGCTGCGAGGAAGGTGGGTTCTATCTACCGTGCTAGAAGGATATTAACGCTCGAAAGTATCCTATACCTCTATAGGGCCACCATTCGCCCATGTATAGAGTATTGTTGTGATATTTGAGCTGGTGCATCTGTTACTAGTCTCTCGCTCCTAGACAAGGCTCAAAAGAGAGTCGCCAATCTGATAGGTCCTGAGCTGTCATCTAAACTTCAGCCTCTGTCCCATCGACAAAATTTTGAATCCCTCTGCTTGTTCTACAAGTACTTTAAAGGCGAATGTTCTGACGAACTGCAAGCACTTGTGCCCTCTCGACATAAATACCCCCCGACAAACCCGACAGCAGCTATATTCCCACCCCTTCACGGTAGAGATCCCTAGATGTAAGAGAGCGTTTTACTCCAGTAGTTTCTCCCTCAGAACCGCTAGACTTTGGAATTCCCTTTCGGGTCCCTGCTTCCCCAACTGTACAGACATGCAGAAGTTCAGGTGTAACGTGAACCGACATCTTGCTGCCCAACTCCCTACACAGTACTCCTTATGCTTATGTCCCTGATAGTAGCCCCTACAACAAAGTGGCAATGTGCCTTGTTTGGCGTGAAAATGCAATAAAAAAAAAATTAATGTAATTAATAAATAACTATTACAGTATAAACTAAATGTCAAAATGAAAAAAAAAAACAGTATCAACTAAGTGCAAATAATGAAAAAATATTACAGTATTAGCTAAATGTAACTAATAGTTAAATATTACAGTATTAACTAAATGTAAATAATAAATAAATATTACAGTATTAAGCAAATGTTAAAAATAAACAAATATTACAGTAGTAACTCAGTGTAAATAATAAAAAAATATACAGTATTTACAAAATGTTGATAATAAACAAATATAACAACATTAACTAAATCTTAATAATAAATAAATATATTTTGTGTACAGAAAGTTGTTATATGAGACAAGTCATTGGTACCGTCGGTTTACAGCCCGATAGTAAAGACTGTTTAAGATGTCCATATCAAACAGTATTCAGCCAATACTCGTCTCCGTCAAATGAATATTACAGTACTAACTAAATGTAAATAATAAATAAATATTGCAGTATTAACAAAACGTAACTAATAGATAAATATTACAGTATTAAATAGATGTAAATAATAAATAAATATTATAGTATTAACTACAGTAAACAATAAATAAATATAACAGTATTTACTAAATGTAAAAAAAAAAAAACATTACAGTATTTACTGACTGTAAATAATAAGAAATATTACAGTAGTAACTAAATGTAAATAATAAATGAATATTGCAGTATATACAAAATTAAATAAATAAATATTACAGTGGTAACTAAATGTAATTAATAAATAAATATTACAGTGGTAACTAAATGTAATTAATAAATAAATATTACAGTGGTAACTAAATGTAATTAATAAATAAATATTACAGTGGTAACTAAATGTAAATAATATATAAATAAATAAACTTAGTGTAAATAATAAATAATGATTACAGTTTTTACTAGATGTAAATGATAAACAAATATAACAGTATTAGGTAAATCTTTATAATGAATAAATATTACAGTATTATCTAAATAAAAAAAAATAATTATTACAGTATTTGATTAATCTTTATATTAAATATATATTACAATGTATACTAAATGTAAATAATAAACAAAATATTATACTATTAATTAAATGTAAAGCAATATATATTACAGTATTAACTTAATATAAATAATAAAAATATTACAGTATTAACTAAATGTAAATAATAAACTAATGTAACAGTATTAACTGATTCTTAATAAAAAACGGATATTACTGTATTTACTAAATCTAAATAATAAATAAATGTTAGACTACAAACTAAATCTTTATAATAAATAAATATTACAGTATTAACTAAATGAAAATAATAGCTAAATATTACAGTGGTAACTAAATGTAAATAATAAATAAATTTTACAGTCGTAACTAAATGTAAATATAAGATAAATATGACAGCGGTAAGAAAATGTAAATAATGAGTAATTTATTACAGTAATTACTAAATGTAAAATAATAAAAAAAATAACAGTAAATAAATATTACAGTATTACTAAATGTAAAAAATACATAAATATTACAGTGGTAACCAATGTAATTAATAAATAAATATTACAGTGGTAACTAAATGTAAATAATATATAAATATTACAGTGGTAACTAAATGTAATTAATAAATAAATATTACAGTTGCAACTAAATGTAAATAATAAATAAATATCACAGTGGTAACATAATGTAAATATAAAATAAATATTACAGTGGTAACAAAATGTAAATATAACATAAATATTACAGTGGTAACTAAATGTAAATATAAAATAAATATTACAGTGGTAACTAAATGTAAATAATATATAAATATTACAGTTGCAACTAATGTAAATAATAAATAAATATTACAGTGGTAACATAATGTAAATATAAAATAAATATTACAGTGGTAACTAAATGTAAATATAAAATAAATATTACAGTCGTAACTAAATGTAATTAATAAATAAATATTACAGTTGCAACTAAATGTAAATAATAAATAAATATTACAGTGGTAACATAATGTAAATAATAAATAAATATTACAGTGGTAAAATAATGTAAATATAAAATAAATATTACAGTGGTAACTAAATGTAAATAATAAATAAATATTACAGTGGTAACTAAATGTAAATAATAAATAAATATTACAGTTGTAACTAAATGTAAATAATAAATAAATATTACAGTTGCAACTAAATGTAAATAATAAATAAATATTACAGTGGTAACATAATGTAAATAATAAAAAAATATTACAGTGGTAACTAAATGTAAATATGAAATAAATATTACAGTGGTAACTAAATGTAAATAATAAATAAATATTACAGTGGTAACATAATGTAAATATAAAATAAATATTACAATGGTAACATAATGTAAATATAAAATAAATATTACAGTGGTATAAGCTAAATGTAAATAATAAATAAATATTACAGTGGTTACTAAATGTAAATATTAGATAAATATTACAGTGGTAACAAATGTAAATAATAAATAAATATTACAGTGGTAACTAAATGTAATATAATAATAAATATTACAGTGGTAACTAAATGTAATAATAAATAAATATTACAGTGTAACTAAATGTAAATAATATATAAATATATTACAGTGGTAAACTAATAATATAAATAAATATACAGTAAATAATGTAATATAAAATAAATATTACAGTGGTAACATAATGTAATATATAAAATAAATATTACAGTGGTAACTAAATGTAAATATATAAATAAATATTACAGTGGTAACTAAATGTAAATAATATAATAAATATTACAGTTGCAACTAAATGTAAATAATAAATAAATATTACAGTGGTAACATAATGTAAATATAAAATAAATATTACAGTGGTAATATGTAAATTATGAAATATAAATATTACAGGGGTAACTAAATGTAAATAATAAATAAATATTACAGTGGTAACATAATGTAAATATAAAATAAATATGACAATGGTAACATAATGTAAATATAAAATAAATATTACAGTGGTAACTAAATGTAAATAATAAATAAATATTACAGTGGTAACTAAATGTAAATAATAAATATAATATTACAGTGGAAACTAAATGTAAATAATAAATCAATATTACAGTGGTAAACATAATGTAATATAATGAATAAATATTACAGTGGTAACTAAATGTAAAATAATAAATAAATATTACAGTGGTAACGTAATGTAAATAATAAATAAATATTGCAGTGGTAACTAAATCAAAATAATAAATAAATATTACAGTAGTAACTAAATGTAAATAATATATAAATATTACAGTAGTAACTAAATGTAATTAATAAATAAATATTACATTTGCAACTAAATGTAAATAATAAATAAATATTACAGTGCAAACTAAAGGTAAATACTTAATAAATATTACAGTGGTTACTAAATTTCAATGATAAATAAATATTACAGTGGTAACTACATGTATATAATATATAAATATTACAGTGGTAACTAAATTTGAATAATAAATAAATATCACAGTTGTAACTTAATGTAAATAATAAATAAATATTACAGTGTTAACTTAATGTAAATAATAAATAAATATTACAGTGGTAACTAAATGTAAATAATGAATACATATTACAGTTGTAACTAAATGTAAATATAAAATAAATATTACAGTGGTAGCAAAATATAAAAAATAAATAAATATTACAGTGGTAACTAAATTTAAATAATAAATAAAATATTACAGTGGTAACTAAATGTAACTAATAAATAGATATTACAGTGTGGAGTAAATATAATTAATAAATAAATATTAAAGTGTTAACTAAATGTAATTAATTAATAAATATTACAGTGGTAACTAAATGTAAATAATAAATAAATATTACAGTGATAACTAAATGTAATTTCTAAATAAATATTACAGTGGTAACTAAATGTAAATAATAAATAAATATTACAGTGGAAACTAAATGTACATAATAAATAGATATTACAGTGGTAACTAAATGTAAATAATAAATAAGTATTACAGTGGTAACTAAATGTAAATAATAAATAAATATTACAGTGGTAACTAAATGTAATTCCTAAATAAATATTACAGTGGTAATTCAATGTAAATACTAAGTAATTATTAAAGTAATTACTTAATGTAAATAATAAATAAATATTACAGTGGAAACTAAATGTAAATAATAAATAAATATTACAGTTGCAACTAAATGTAAATAATAAATAAGTATTACAGTGGTAACTAAATGTAAATAATAAATAAATATTACAGTGGTAACTAAATGTAAATAATAAATAAATATTACAGTGGTAACTAAATGGTAATACTAAATAAATATTACAGTGTTAACATAATTTAAATATAAAACAAATATGACAGTGGTAACAAAATGTAATATAATAAATAAATATTACAGTGGTAACTAAATGTTAATAATAAATAAATATTACAGTGGTAACTAAAAGTAAATAATAAAATAAATATTACAGTGGAAACTAAAGGAAATAAATAAATAAATATTACAGTTGTAAATAAATTTTAATAATAAGTAATTATTACAGTAATTACTAAATGTACATTATAAATATTACAGTGGTTACTAAATGTAAATAATAAATAAATATTACAGTGGTAACTCAATTTTAATAATAAATAAATATTACAGTGGTAACTAAATGTAAATAATAAAAAAATATTACAGTGGTAACTAAATGTAAATAATAAATAAATATAACGGTGGTAACAAAATGTAAATAATGTAAATAATAAATAAATATTACAGTGGTAACTAAATGTAAATAATAAATAAATATTACAGTGGTAACTAAATGTAAATAATGAATAAATATTACAGTGGTAACTAAATGTAAATAATGTAAATAATGAATAAATATTACAGTGGTAACTAAATGTAAATAATAAATAAATATAACGGTGGTAACAAAATGTAAATAATGTAAATAATATATAAATATTACAGTGGTAACAAAATGAAAATAATAAATAAATATTACAGTGGGAACTAAATGTAAATAATGAATAAATATTACAGTGGTAACTAAATGTAAATAATAAATAAATATTACAGTGGTAACTAAATGTAAATAATAAATAAATATTACAGTGGAAAGTAAATGTAAATAATGAATAAATATTACAGTGGTAACAAAATGTAAATAATAAATAAATATTACAGTGGTAACTAAATGTAATTCCTAAATAAATATTACAGTGGTAATTAAATGTAAATACTAAGTAATTATTTAAGTAATTACTTAATGTAAATAATAAATAAATATTACAGTGGTAATTAAATGTAAATAATAAATAAATATTACGGTGGTTACTAAATATAAATAATCAATAAATATTACGGTGGTTACTAAATGTAAATAATAAATAAATATTACAGTGGTAACTAAATGTAAATAATAAATAAATATTACAGTGGTTACTAAATATAAATAATAAAGTAATATTACAGTGGTAACTAAATGTAAATAATAAATAAATATTACAGTGGTAACTAAATGTAAATAATAAATAAATATTACAGTTGTAACTAAATATAAATTATAAGTAATTATACCGTAATTACTAAATGTAAATAATAAATAAATATTACAGTGGTAATTGAATGTAAATAATTAATAAATATTCCAGTTGTAACTAAATGTAAATAATAAATAAATATTACAGTGGTAACTAAATGTAAATAATAAATAAATATTACAGTTGTAACTAAATGTAAATAATAAATAAATATTACAGTGGTAACTAAATGTAAATAATAAATAAATATTACAGTTGTAACTAAATATAAATAATAAATAAATATTACAATGGTAACTAAATGGTAATAATAAATAAATATTACAGTGGCAACTAAATCTAAATAATAAATAAATATTACAGTGGTAACTAAATGTAAATAATAAGTAAATATTACAGTGGTTACTAAATATAAATAATAAAGTAATATTACAGTGGTAACTAAATATAAATAATAAGTAAATATTACAGTGGTTACTAAATATAAATAATAAAGTAATATTACACTGGTAACTAAATATAAATAATAAATAAATATTACAGTGGTAACTAAATGTAAATAATAAATAAATATTACAGTTGTAACTAAATGTAAATAATAAGTAATTATTACAGTAATTACTAAATGTAAATAATAAATAAATATTGCAGTGGTAATTAAATGTAAATAATAAATAATTATTCCAGTTGTAACTAAATGTAAATAATAAATAAATATTACAGTGGTAACTAAATGTAAATAATAAGTAAATATTACAGTGGTTACTAAATATAAATAATAAAGTAATATTACACTGGTAACTAAATATAAATAATAAATAAATATTACAGTGGTAACTAAATGTAAATAATAAATAAATATTACAGTTGTAACTAAATGTAAATAATAAGTAATTATTACAGTAATTACTAAATGTAAATAATAAATAAATATTGCAGTGGTAATTAAATGTAAATAATAAATAAATATTCCAGTTGTAACTAAATGTAAATAATAAATAAATATTACAGTGGTAACTAAATGTAAATAATAAGTAAATATTACAGTGGTTACTAAATATAAATAATAAAGTAATATTACAGTGGTAACTAAATGTAAATAATAAATAAATATTACAGTGGTAACTAAATGTAAATAATAAATAAATATTACAGTTGTAACTAAATATAAATTATAAGTAATTATACCGTAATTACTAAATGTAAATAATAAATAAATATTACAGTGGTAATTGAATGTAAATAATTAATAAATATTCCAGTTGTAACTAAATGTAAATAATAAATAAATATTACAGTGGTAACTAAATGTAAATAATAAATAAATATTACAGTTGTAACTAAATGTAAATAATAAATAAATATTACAGTGGTAACTAAATGTAAATAATAAATAAATATTACAGTTGTAACTAAATATAAATAATAAATAAATATTACAATGGTAACTAAATGGTAATAATAAATAAATATTACAGTGGCAACTAAATCTAAATAATAAATAAATATTACAGTGGTAACTAAATGTAAATAATAAGTAAATATTACAGTGGTTACTAAATATAAATAATAAAGTAATATTACAGTGGTAACTAAATATAAATAATAAGTAAATATTACAGTGGTTACTAAATATAAATAATAAAGTAATATTACACTGGTAACTAAATATAAATAATAAATAAATATTACAGTGGTAACTAAATGTAAATAATAAATAAATATTACAGTTGTAACTAAATGTAAATAATAAGTAATTATTACAGTAATTACTAAATATAAATAATAAATAAATATTGCAGTGGTAATTAAATGTAAATAATAAATAATTATTCCAGTTGTAACTAAATGTAAATAATAAATAAATATTACAGTGGTAACTAAATGTAAATAATAAGTAAATATTACAGTGGTTACTAAATATAAATAATAAAGTAATATTACACTGGTAACTAAATATAAATAATAAATAAATATTACAGTGGTAACTAAATGTAAATAATAAATAAATATTACAGTTGTAACTAAATGTAAATAATAAGTAATTATTACAGTAATTACTAAATGTAAATAATAAATAAATATTGCAGTGGTAATTAAATGTAAATAATAAATAAATATTCCAGTTGTAACTAAATGTAAATAATAAATAAATATTACAGTGGTAACTAAATGTAAATAATAAGTAGTTATTACACTAATTACTAAGTGTAAATAATTAATAAATATTACAGTGGTAACTAAATGTAAATAATTAATAAATATTCCAGTTGTAACTAAATGTAAATAATAAATAAATATTACAGGTGTAACACAATGTAAATATAAAATAAATATTACAGTGGTAACTAAATGTAAATAATAAATAAATATTACAGTGGTAAGTAAATGTAAATTATAAGTAGTTATTACACTAATTACTAAGTGTAGATAATTAATAAATATTACAGTGGTAACTAAATGTAAATAATTAATAAATATGACAGTGGTAACTAAATGTAAATAATAAATAAATATTACAGTGGTAACTAAGTGTAAATAATTAATAAATATTACAGTGGTAACTAAATATAAATAATTAATAAATATTACAGTGGTAACTAAATGTAAATAATTAATAAATATTACAGTGGTAACTAAGTGTATATAATTAATAGATATTACAGTGGTAACTAAATGTAAATAATTAATAAATATTACAGTGGTAACTAGGGAGCTCATCAGAGATGCCCCATGGCAAAATATCTTTACTCTTCCAGCGGCACAGTGTGCAAATGAGACAACTGAATGGTTCAAAACTGCTATTGAAGCACATTTTCCCGCACGGAAATACTATAGCAAGCCCCACTCTCCCCAATGGTTTACTTCTGCTTGTGCAACTGCCATTTGTCAAAGGCAGCATGCGTTCCGCAGATTCAACCGACATAAGTCCAGCTCAAATAAACAGAAGTTTATAGAAGCTAGAAATAATTGTAAGAGAGTGATAGACACAGCTAAGACAGATTACTCTGAAACCACCAGAAAGCGCATCGAAGCACAGAAATTAGGAACCCGGGATTTTTGGAAAATCTACAACAGCGTAGTTAATAATGGACAGTCAATTATTCCCCCACTAACAAACAATCATGAGGTTGCTTGCACGGCAACTGACAAGGCTAATCTGCTTGCCAGTCGGTTTGCCTCAAACTCCACACTGAACTCGGTACACCACTCACTCCCTGATTTTCCTCTGCGAACAGACGCCACACTTGACGATTTGAAAATCACCCCTTCTCAGGTACATGCTATTATAAAAAACCTAGACACCTCAAAAGCATGTGGACCAGATCTCATCCCGGCTGTGCTATTAAAAAAATGCTCTGCCGAGGTTGCTCCAGTTCTGTCCAAACTTTACAATAAATGCCTTAACGAATCTTGTTTTCCCGACTGCTGGAAAACCGCCTCTGTGGTACCAGTCTTCAAGAATTCTGGTGAAAGAACTGACCCACTAAATTATCGCCCCATTAGCCTCCTCCCGCATTTCGCCAAAATATTTGAGTCCTTAGTTAATCAAGCCCTAGTCCAGCACCTAACAGCTGCTAAACTCCTGACTGACAAACAATATGGATTCAGGCAAGCCCGTTCAACAGCAGATATCTTAACTGTAGATTCTGAACGTATATACCGTTCATTGGATAAAACAGGGGAGGGTAGAGCGGTAGCCCTTGATATATCTAAGGCTTTTGACAGGGTATGGCACGATGGTCTTCTAAGGAAAATTAGATCATATGGAATCACTGGAAGAATTCATAATGTAATTAAATCCTTCTTAAGTAATAGAAAAATCAAAGTTGTCCTCGACTGTCGTACATCCAAACAATATGACATAAATGCGGGAGTACCTCAGGGGTCTATCCTTGGACCTCTATTATTCCTGATATTCATAAACGACCTCCCTGATAATATTGTTTCGGAGATGGGTATATTTTCCGATGAAACCACTCTCTATAACAGATATGAGGGGAAAACAAATGAACACATATCCAAGGCAATGGCAGAAACACTAGAGGACGACCTCCAATCCGTAGTGGAATGGGAACAAAAATGGTTGGTCACATTCAATGCTGCTAAGACTAAGCTTGTTTCCTTCAATAACTACAAGAAACCTTCTCTACCACCAATAGCAATGGCCAAGAACACATTGCCTGAAAGTACTTCTTTTAAACTCCTCGGCCTAACGTTTGCAGGGAATATGAACTGGAATAGATACATTGAGAGCATTGCCAAGGCTGCTGCAAGGAAGGTTGGCTCCCTCTACCGTGCTAGAAAACTACTTACGCCTGCCAGTATCCTATACCTCTATAAGGCAACCATTCACCCATGTATGGAGTACTGTTGTCACATCTGGGCTGGTGCATCTGCTGCTTGTCTCTCGCTCCTGGACAGGGTTCAAAAAAGAGTCGCCAACCTGATAGGTCCTGAACTGTCATCTAGGCTTCAACCTCTGTCCCATCGACGAGATGTTGCATCCCTCTGCCTGTTTTACAAATACTTTAATGATGAATGCTCTGACGAACTGCAAACACTTGTACCTCCCCGACGTAACTACCCCCGACAAACCCGACAAGCTACTAAGTCTCATCCCTTTACAGTAGAGATCCCTAGGTGCAAGAAAGCCTTTTACTCCAATAGTTTCTTCCCCAGAACTGCGGGTCTTTGGAACTCCCTTCCGGGATTCTGCTTTCCCAACTGCAATGATATGCAGAAGTTCAAGTATAATGTTAACAAACATCTTTCTACTCTTCTCCCCTCATAATGACCCCACTAATTAATTCCCTAATAGTAGCCCCCTGCTTCAAAGTGGCACTGTACCTTGTTTGGGGTGAAAATTGAATAAAAAAAAATAAATAAATAATAATAATAATAAATAAATATTACAGTGGTAACTAAGTGTAAATAATTAATAAATATTACAGTGGTAACTAAATGTAAATAATTAATTATAATTGATTTCACTTATTATATTTTCCGTATGGCATTTCCTTAAAGAGAATATTTTTTAAACGGAAATTTTTGTCATACGAACGTCACGCATTTTTTTAGAACTGTAGGATGGTGCTAAGACGGTTCGTAGATATTTCCAGTGATCATCTTTGGCTGAGTTTATCATGTTTGCACTGTAGTCTTCTACCGGAAAGAGTACCTGAAAATATAAAAAATATTTAGGAAAAGAAAAGAGAAGTTATAAATTAAATTTTCATAAATTAAATTTAATTAAATTCTTTTAAAATTGGTACAAGCCTGATTTTGTACCATCTGTAGTGTCCAGTGACAGACAAAAGAATAAAGAGAAGAAAAAAATGGCTGCTACTTGTCTTTATATGATTGGGGTCTTTTCACCTGATATGCAAATGAAATTGTTGCGATTTCAATAAAAAGTCTGATTTTTCAGAAACTAGAGTCAGTTTTGGATTTGGACGTTTGTGTAGAAAGTTTTAACAACAGTGTGCTTAATTTGGAATAACAAGTTTTCATTGCAGTTTATCGAATTTAATCCTTGAAATTGTAAGTTGACAGTGCAGCACAGTAAACAATCCATTTGGAGAACTGTAAGATAGTTAACACTTGCTTATTTATCCACACTTGCATATCATTAAAAAAATATGATATACAGGGTAGAACGGTAAAATTGTCACCTTAGAAAAGACGACATGATTCCATTTCCATTTGACGAAAACCGGTTCTTTTTTTTTGTTGTTGTTGCAGGCCATTTACTAGTTTGCTAGTTGTGTACAAATCCCAAGAGCCTTCAATCATGTCTGAAACAATAAACAGAGAGACCCACTGGAAAGTGAGAAAACTTAAAGAAACAGCTCGCATGCTCGGACATAACAACCTACTGAGTAACAAATTACCACGTGACTAGGAAAAAATGTATATATAAGTAAATTATAAAACAATTTCTACATTTATTTCTACAATATGCCTGAGGATGATAGAAGTACTTCTGTCGAAAGCGCTCGCGATTATGGATCCAACATATACAATTTCGAGAAGAACACAAAAAGGACTATTCGGAGATTAGAGAAGATAAAAAGGAAAATTGTAAAACAGAATAATTCCGTGCTATTCAATTATATTTGTCTTTTAACACTTGATAATCGCACAAACATGCATAATTATATCAACTTCTATACATGATGCAATTCTGCAAAAAAAAAAACCTAATAATTAAATACTAGAACCCTTAAAAAGTTACTATGGTGAGCTCTAACAAAATGTTTGAGAATCATTCACATTTTGCCACGCATTGCTAACTCTTTCCTTGCACAGACGGAAATACCATAGAATCTAAACAAACACATATTGCCCTTTCTTAGCACGAATGGAGCACTCTCAAATTGCACATACAGAATTGATTTGGGAATGCAAAAAATACCGACACGCCACTACCCCAAAAACAATCATAAAAATATTCTTTTACGGGTGCCAATATTTAATTTTCTATTTTTGAGCGATTATCGAACTTTTAATGATGCGATATTTGTTTTAGTTTTTTTTATTTTTTTTTTAGCATTTTCTATTTCTGTTGATGATTTGATTTAATTTTATATTTTGACCGATTATCTAGGCTTCAAATCTGTGATTACTATATCAACACTTTCTTTTACAACTGAATAAATGCTTACTAATAAGTTAAAACACCAAAATGTTAAAATGTTATGCAGGTATGTTCAAAGTAAATTTTAGTGGCTACGGAAACACTTATATATTTTTTTTGGGGGGAGGGGGTACGACTTTTACTTTCTGTGAAGTATTTTATTTAATTTTCTTTTTCTGTCCGATTATCGAGGTGAAAGCACAGAATAATCACAGCACATAATCAAAACCGCATGTTAAGGATCGGTTTGTAGATACTAAGGTTGTTATTTCGGCACAGCATATTCATTTTGGCCACCAGCGCCAGTGCATGCTTCCACCGGGCAACGCCGGTACACGGCTCCTGTTAGTAATGAAAATGAAAAGAAAGAAACTGCCAAATTGTAAGCCACAATGTGAAAATCAAAGAGACAGATAAATGAAACAACTATGCAGAACTTGCTAGAAAACCAAAAGGAATATGGAACCTAAAGAAAAGCAACATAATATCATTAATTGTAGCATTAGTAACAGTATCAATAATTGTAACATTAGTAACAGTCCCAAAGAACTTGGGGAAAAATCGGAATCAAGAGGGAGAATAAGATTATGTAATAAATGGTAATGCCGAAAATAGCTAAAATCTTAAGGTAAACCCTTGAATATAGAAACTAACCTACATGAGCGACAAACGCTAATCAGCCATATAGAAACTATAATAGAAGTAAAAAAGAAAAAGAAAAAAAGAAAAATGAATTCGTAAAATTATAAGTTGATTACCTCCCCCTACCTACTAAAATATAGTGACGACATCGACTGGCATCACATCAAATAGTCGAGAAGGATCAAGGAGGATTGAAAGATCGATGAAAGAAAGCACTAACCAGACTTTCGCCGGACAGATGCAAAGGAGACTGGAGCTTTGAGGAGGCTTATTGCCACCCAAATTCTAATAAAAATCAATGTTCATTGCCAGCAAGAAATCAATGACAAACAACCGTTGCGATAATGAAAAATTATTTGCAAATGTTATGGAAAGAGGTGAAGAGTACTGGAAATCTGGAAAGATTTGTTTTCACCGAGACTCCACGGACCAACACTGGTTATTATAGTGAGTAATCTTTGATTGTGACATGTGTGAGAACTCCTAGTGAAGAAGAAGAAGAAGAAGAAGAAGAAGAAGAAGAAGAAGAAGAAGAAGAAGAAGAAGAAGAAGAAGAAGAATAATAATAATAATAATAATAATAATAATAATGATAATGATAATGATAATGATAATGATAATAATAATAATAATAATAATAATAATAATAATATGGATTTAGACAAGCCCGTTCCACAGCAGACATCCTCACTGTGATCTCTGAACGTATATACCATTCACTGGACAAAGCGGGGGAGGGCAGAGCGGTAGCTCTAGATATATCTAAGGCTTTTGACAGGGTATGGCATGAGGGTCTCCTCAGTAAAATCAGATCATACGGTATCACTGGTAGAATACTTAACATAATTAAATCCTTCTTAGATAAGAGAAAAATCCAGGTTGTCCTCGACGGTCGTACATCTAAACAATATGATATAAATGCGGGGTGCCCCAGGGTTCTATCCTTGGACCTCTATTGTTCCTGATATTCATAAATGACCTCCCCGACAACATTGCCTCTGAGATGGGTATGTATGCTGATGACACTACACTCTATGGCAGACACGACAGGAAGACGAATGAACACATTTCTAAAGAAATGGCAGAAACACTAGAGGAAGACCTCCAATCTGTAGTGGAATGGGGACAAAAGTGGTTGGTCGCGTTCAATGCTGCCAAGACTAAACTAGTTTCATTCAATAATTACAAGAAACCCTCCCTACCACCCATAGCAATGGCCAACGACTCTTTATCTGAGAGTCCATCTTTCAAACTCCTTGGCCTAACGTTCACAGGAAACATGAGTTGGAACAATTGCATTGAAGGCATTGCCAGGGCCGCTGCAAGAAAGGTAGGCTCTCTCTACCGTGCTAGAAAACTACTAACACCCGAAAGTATCCTGTACCTCTATAAGGCCACCATTCGCCCATGTATGGAGTATTGCTGCCACATCTGGGCTGGTGCATCTGCTACTAGTCTCTCGCTCCTTGACAAGGTTCAAAAGAGAGTCGCAAACCTGATAGGCCCTGAACTGGCATCTAAGCTTCAGCCTCTGTCCCATCGACGAAATGTTGCATCTCTCTGCCTTTTCTACAAGTATTTTAGTGGTGAATGCTCTGACGAACTGCAATCACTTGTGCCCCCACGACGTGAGCACCCTCAACAAACCCGACAGGCTGCTAAATCCCACCCCCACACTGTAGAGATCCCTAGATGTAAAAGATCTTTTTACTCCAATAGTTTCTTCCCCAGAACCGCAAGACTCTGGAATTCCATTCCAGGTCCCTGCTTCCCCAACAGTACTGACGTGCAGAAGTTCAAGTGTAACGTGAACCGACACCTTGCTGCTCAAATCCCTACATAGTACCCCAGTAGTTGCTGCCCCTGATAGTAGCCCCCTACACCAAAGTCGCAATTTGCCTTGTTTGGGGTGAAAATGTAATAAAAAAAAAAATAAATAAAAAAATAATAATAATAAATCATGGGATAATCGTGGACTCATCCTCGAGGAACAGAAAGAATGCCAAAAAGGAAAAAGAGGAACACATGATCTGCTATATATAGATCAAAATATCCTAAAGGAGGTAAAAAGAAGGAGAAAGAATTTAGCCATGGCATGGATCGACTACAAAAAAGCGTACAACAGGATCCCCTAAGCATGGATAATAGAATGCTTAAAAATGTATAAAATACCAAGAGGTATCATCAACATAATAAAAAAATGCAATGAAAACATGTAGACTGGAATTGACAGCTGATGGGCAACACATAGCAGAAATTAACATATAAAGAGGCATCTTCCAAGGGGACTCACTATCACCATTACTGTTCATCATAGCCATGATGCCCTTGAATAGTATTCTGAGAAGGTGACAAGCCGGATACAAGTTCCCCAATACAGAGGAAAAAATGAACCAGCTGATGTACATGGACGATTTGAAACTTTTTGCAAGGACCGAAAAGGAGCTAGAGACACTAATTAGCACTACCAGGATCTTCAGCCAAGATATCCGAATGGAATTTGGAAGGGAAAAGTGCGTACTACTAGTTATGAGAAAGGGAAAACTGGAAACGACAGAAGCCATGGAACTACCCAACCAAATGGAGATTAGGGCACTAGGGGAACAAGACGACTATAAATATTTAGGAGTTCTGGAAGCAGACACCATCAAAGCAACAGAAATGAAAGAGAGAATTGGAAAGGAATACCTCAGAACAAGAAAACTTCTGGAAACGAAATTATATAGCAGAAACCTAATAAAAGGTATAACTACATGGGCAGTATCACTAGTAAGATACTCTGGACCGTTTATAAGATGGACAAAAGAAGAACTGAGACAGCTCGACTAGAAGACCAGGAAACTCATGACCATGCATAA
>NC_136483.1:192318126-192458126 GCF_053919585.1 Euprymna scolopes
CACTAAAGTAGTAGCTTTATTTTTTGTACATACTTGCAACACTTCATTTCTTTTATATTTTTTACGTATCTGAAAAACACTGAACAAAAAAATCAACGAAACGCAACGAAACGCAACGAAACGTTATAAATAAAATAGTAAATAAATACTTAAACATAACTGTTGTACAAGCATTTCGCTTTCTTTCGTTTTATTTTTAGTTTTGAATAATTGCCCCATTTTTTAGACATTGCTGCAAGATTTTTCCAACTCCGGTTTCGTGTTTTTACAATTTCTTTGTAGTTGATTCGGCCCAAGTAACCCATTACACAACCTTGCCTTTCTTTTTATTAACGGAGCTTCATTTCTTAACTTAACGCTCAATTCATAACACCGAAACACAAATATCTCAGTCTAGAAGGATTTTTTCTTTATTACAAATCACCAGAACCCACGGTTTTAGGATTACTTAACGGGCTTTCTAAGATCTTTTTTTTTTTTTTAGAAGGGCTTCATTTCGTAACATAAAAACAAAAAATACCTCAATCTAGAAAGATTGCCACAACTGAATTGGTGTATCTGCCACCAGTCTCTCACTATTAAACAGGCTTCAAAAAGAGTCTCAAATCTAATAGGTCTCATACGATCAGAAAAACTCCTATCGTTTCAATGTTGCATCCCTATGTCTATTTACACATACTTTAATGGAATGTGCTCTGATTATTATAGCACCCGTACATATTTCCGATCAACACGATAAGCAGCAAAATCGCACCCCTTCACTGTTGAACTCTCTAGATGCCGAAAAGCCTTCTACTCTTAGAGTTTCTTTCTTCGCACAGCTAAACATTGGAATTCCTTTCTGTTTCTTATTTTCTTGACTTTACTAATCTAGATAAGTTTAAATTTAATGTGAACAGACACCTCGCTGCTCAACTCCCTACAGCCCTCTGTTAGATACGATCCCAAATAGTAACCCCTTACGTTCCAAGTGGTAATATGTTAAGTTTCGGGTAAAAAAAAAAGAATAAGTAAGGGTAAAGATTGTTAATAAAGCTGAGGAAAGGAGTAGATAGGATTCATCATTCACTCCCTGGCAACTCCGGGGTTTGCCTGATAATTTATAATAATTAAGTTAAACATGCAACGCAGTAACAAAATGCAAAATGCAAATTCTAATATCTCTAATATAATCGATAATGTTCAAATGAAGGAAAAGGAAAACGGACACAATTACAATTTTTATTTGTAAAGCGAATTCCTCCACGTCAAAGATGTACCGCTTTTCTTCTTTCATTTAAACCTTTCTGAACTTCTATAAACTAAATTAGATTTAGTAAATCTCATAATACATTTGAGACTTGACTAAACTTAGAAGCAAAAAGGATTACTTACGAGCCGATTTGTAAAATTGGAGAAACTTTTTACCATCATTTCTCCAATAATTTCAGGGTCCCCAATGACCAAACTGGGTGAAAATCCAAAAAATATTCTACAAAAGGATAGAAATACTTCATTATAATTACATTAACTAAATGAATAAGAATTATGAAACGTGAACTAACTTCAAAGAAAAACGCATCATGAAACAACATTGCTTTATTTATTATCGCCTTATTTATTTTAATGTCTTCTTTTTTCCTACTTTTATCAAGTATCATTGAATTAAAATATTGTTATATAAAATTATTAATTAATAAAACGATTACTTGATAAAATTATTGATTAATAAAATAATTACAAAATAATTAATAAATAATTTGTGCAGAAAAATCCCTTACCCATAACAATCGCCATATTCCTTCTTCCAGTCAAAAAATGTTTTATGAAAACCCTAAAATGAAATAAATACGAAATTTAAATAGTCAAAAATACCAATAATCCAAATAAAAGAATTCAAAAATAGACTGAATTGAACATAAATGTTTAAAATAAAAGATATAAAAGTTAAATTGAAAAGTATATTTGATCCAAATTTAAAAGTAACTGTCTTTTTTAAATAAATTGAATATTCTTAGTACTGATTAAATTTATTTTTCATTTCTCCTATTTTATTAAAATTGTTTGATTTTAAAAAATAGTTTTGATAGATAAACTTAAATTTCTTATGAAATCATAATTAACTCATTATTTAAATTTAAATTAAAAACAAGGAAAAATTATGGTGCAAGTCTATAACTTTTCCCTACATGAATAAACAAAAACAAAGACAAGTGTTATATGCATCCGTAATGAAAGAAAATATCGCACGCCAAAAATTTTAATTAGAGAAAATCTAATTTTATAACTAAACAACGACCGGTGATCTTTCGACGCCGTATTTTTCTAAACAGAGGAGATGATTTCAAACAATTCAAACTTGCAAGACTTTAGAAAGCCATTCTTGACATAGGGAGGGGGTATTGGAAAACCCCAAATTCATCATTGATTAACTTCTCTTTGAAACACTCTTCAGAAATAGAGTTTAAAATTAGCCTTGTACATCACCATAATACTTATGAATCCCCATTAAATCGCTTAAAAATGATTTTCCTTCCCTATAAAAATAAAACTACCTGATCAATTTACGTGATTTTCAGTGTACAATATCTTTTCTCTCATGGGTACATATATCATAAAGAGTTTTCTTTATTTTTTAAATTATTTCTTGAAGGAAGGATGTGAGTTATAAACTAGCACCAAAAATATATATGGAAGACTTACATTCAGTTCTTTATGAATTTGAAAATGTTAGTAAAAAAAAAATATATAAAATACTCACTTTCTGAGCAAATTCAATAAGGTTTCCAAAGTATGCTGTTGGCTTTGGATGTTTGATTCCATACGGACTAAAGAATCCGAACGTTCTTCTTCCATATCTGTAAAAGAAAATAATTGTTAAAAGATGGAATTAACTAATAAATACTAAAATTAATATGAACGTAAAAATACTCCAGGCAACACTGGGTGGGAAGAGCTAGTATGTATTATAAAATAATGTATGTATCAACAGTAATAATATCTCCTTCATATCTGTAAATGGAAACTAAATCATTAAAAGATCGAACGAAATTATTAATATTGAAATATGTGTTGTGAAACTAATTTTCATACATAGTAAACAATACACAGAGAAGTGAAACTGGGAATAAAAATATGAAAAAAGCAAAATGAGAAAAGAAGCAGCTACATGAACGATTTATAAAACTGCTACGAAAAGGACACATGAATAGAGAAACGGAATCGCTACTGACAAGCTGCACAAAATGCAATCATAACAACCTATATAAAAGCCAAGACAGACACAACCCAGAAAAGCAGTAAATGTAGAATTTGTGAACAAAGAGACGAAACGGTATGTTGCAGATTAGTGCCATGTGAATGAATGGATCAGTACATTAATTAGTTTGCATAGCTAAGTAAAAAAGAATAAATTTTGTAACAATAAAATAATACCAAATATTTCGTGAGTGAAAAGAATGTTAGAAAACAAGTCATAAAAACAATAACAGATTGGTAATTTACCGATAAGTAAAATATTTTAGAGCCAGTTTAAAATATTTACAATATGAAAACAATTTACGATAACAAAGGACTTCGGAATTTAGTTTGAGCGAAATAATGTTACAATATTTACATTTAACAAGAAATAAAGGATGGACCTTTTTAAGTAGTTTTGATATATACACGGAAACATGAATCGAATCAGTCAGAGTCGGGGATTGGAGTTGGGATCGGCAGGTTTACTCAGTGCGATTTACGTCCATGGAAGCCTATAGGGCGCATATGGAAAGATGTAGAAATATAGAGACGTTGCAAAGTTACCCAAACAACATGGAAATAAACTATGGAAATAACCAAAGAAGATGCCTGTGTAATGCTTCGCATGCAATTAAGCTTTTCATTTACAGCTTTTCGAGTCTTGTTCGCTTGAATAAGTGTACGAAATGGAAACTGTAAGAAGTTAGTAGTTCGTTAAAGAACGATCATGTTTGCCACACGGGAAACCATCCTTAATGTAGGCACATATTCCATGTCCATGGCGATCTTGGGAGGTCAGATTTAGATGTTAAGTTAGAGTATCTATTAATTATGAACTCATCTAGGGAAGTGGTCGGCCCTATTCCAGTTTCACTTAGAAATAATATGTTCGGTTTCATCTCCTGTAATTGGGTTTCAACCTCTGGAAGGTTGGAACGTAGACCCCTGATGTTGGAGAAGGAGACCTGGTAGTAGGGGTCTACGTTGGAAGA
Source organism: Euprymna scolopes (assembly GCF_053919585.1). Lineage (NCBI taxonomy): Eukaryota > Metazoa > Mollusca > Cephalopoda > Sepiida > Sepiolidae > Euprymna > Euprymna scolopes. The sequence continues at coordinate 192,322,338 of NC_136483.1, forward strand.
TGGGGTTCTAGGTTTATTCGAGTTTTTATTCTGGAGATATTTCATGTTGAGGTTTTGGGATTTGTGGAATAGGTCGGCATACTTGGTTAGAGCAGTACAGAGAGGGAACGTAAGAGAAAAAGACAGGAAATTTTTTTTGTAGCACACGAAAAGATAAAGCCGTAACAATTACCGACTAGTATGGCATCGAGAGGCCCCACCAGAGACTACTGCATTGTCCAGATCCACTCACCAAATGGCAATACAGCAGTCCCAGTACTTTGCGCCTGCTCATAGGACAGCCTCCTTAGTGGTTAATCCAAAGTTCGGGTCCCTGACTCTCAGGCGGATAACGTCAGCCCAGACAAAACGTTTACCTCCAGCACCCTTACTAGTGACATGATCACAAGGACAGACAGAGACAGAAAAATTTCCGACATCTCAGACTACTGTTCACCAAGTACTACCGACCTTTAAGCAGCCTTTTCTTCACCCTTTGTCAGAGAAGTCACTCATTGAATGAGGACTGAGGGACAAAAAAGGAGAAGCGAGAGTTACTGGAGCTGCCGATAACACATCCACTGTATTATCTACTCTCCATTTAAAAAAAAAAAGAAAAAGGGGGGAGGAGGGGAATGGGTACAAGTGACTTATTTATATCTAAGTAGTAAGTCCGGTGCTAAGTTAACAATTCAGGACACTTTTGATGATAATCTCCCCTCCCATATTAATGGGTGGAAGTTTGTCGTTATCTATCGAGTGTGAATCATTGGAGTTTCACCTTATAATTAATTAAAATCCAATAATTAACTTTTATCAATTTGTAAAGTCGGCTTAATATTAATTTACATTCGAGTTTAGATAATTATTCAAGGTTTTACTTTAGGAGGTTCGTTTTCATATGTAATTTTTTCTTTGCTAATGGCACTGTATTATATTTCGAATGTAATTGAAAATAAGGCTAACTATATTAGATGGTTTGATTGGCTAGCCAGGAATCAAGCATTTTCAATATAGGCAAGCTTGCAGTATATATTAAGTATACTACTTAATAAAGTCCTAATTTTATCTACTCTAATAGAGAATAATTTCCGGTATTTTTTTTATCGTTAGTTTCCGGCATTTTGTTTGTTTTTATCGTTTACTTTGTAGCATAGGGGGTGCGAATAAGGCAGGAGAATACAGACAAATACATAAATAAAACAAGAAAAACAAGTTTAAAAACAAGGTAACATAAAAAACATTTAGGATGAGTTTTAAATTCAATTATTGAACACGTTTATATAGACAGCCGGTATTCTATATACACACATTTATTTGACAACGTTGTATATAACCTCGCTATCCAACATGTATATTATTTATAGTGTTTATACACGTTTATATACGTCTATATAGCAGGTAAATCACACAATAAATGAATGCTGCAAACTAGCACCAAAGGAATACAACAACAGAAATGCGAACAAGTGGTATGTAACTAAACCGGAGCCAATAAAAGAGAATTAAAATTATAAACTCCTCATGGATGTACAAACGAGCAAACTCATCCAAATAAGGATGCTGGACGTGATAGTAGTTAACAAGGACAACAAAACATGCCTAATCCTTTTTCTTTCTTTCTTGTCTAAGTAGTCCACAAGGTGAAGATCAGGACAGTTGAAATAACTAGCAAATAAATATATGGAGTTTGCCAGAGAGCAGAAATAAAGATGGAACCTGAAGAAATTACTGTAACATGAATAATTGTAGTCACATTAACAATGGTGAAAAAAATCTGTAGAAAGACTAAGAGAAATTGGAATCAAAGGGAGGATTGGCGGCACCAATACATATAGAATACAAGAAAAAGCAGCTTAAATATTAAGGAAAATCCTTGAGTGCGAAAACCAACATGCATAATAAGTAAGTTGGAATAGAAATACAAACAATAAACATAGAAAGAAGGTTATACGAATCCAAAGGAACTGAAATTACCAGAAATCTCATAATCTGACATAAAATATAGAAAACCAGAAGAGGGAGAGCAATATGAGAATATTTAATGTCACTCAGACTCCAGGGAACACAATAGCAGATAATTTATCATGTGAATATGCATAATAGTGTTGATAATGATAGTTACATATTATTTAAAGTGAGATATCTACTGGAGTGGTAGAAAGATCCCACCATCTTTCCAGCGACCTTGGCAACGGATTTGATGTACGTGTTCCATTTTAGATCAGGATTAAAGGTCAAGCAAAGATGCTTATCAAAACATAGAGCCTCCCTAAGACGAGAGTCATCCAGTTCAACTGATGACAGATAGAAATCAAAGCCTTGATGATGTAAAGATAGAAGTGTGGTTTTAGATGCATTGAAAGTAATCAGCCACTATAATGATAATTGTTCTAAAAATAACACTTAAAATAGGTAAAAACACAATCAACAAGTTATTTCTTCCTTTCTTGTTCTCGTTCATTGTTAGTACGATTATATTGATACAATAAAATGGTAAGATAATCGATAGAGATAGAGTTAGATCTAGAGAGATGAAGGTAAAAAGAGAGAAAGGGGATGTAGTTGGAAGAGGTATACAGAGAACAAATTTGAAAATAAAGATGTCGCAAAAAACTTCTTTTAAACTTACTTATACTTGTTACCTATGTCCCTGAGTAATGCCAGATAACCTCATTAGATGTTATAATAAAGAAAAATGAAAGAACTAAAAAAAAAAAAATGGCAAATAAAATTTTAAAATAAAATCACATTTTCAACATAGATTTTTGTCTGTTTGTTTGTTTGCTTGTTTGTTTTTAGTCATGTAAAATATAAAGTCAAAAAATAAAAATAGATTATGAACTTACAGATAAAATGTGAGTAAAAAAAATAATATGACAAGCAGAAAGTTTGGGATGTACAAAACTCCAAATAAATCCATCGTTATTTTCTTTCAAACAAGTGGAGAAATAAGTTACTTCGTGTCGCCACTAAAATGATCTCGCCACTTTTGTCGTCGAACTAAATAACTCTGATTAAAAAACGAGAATATCTTCATTATCAATGTGTGAATTCATGCGAGTTGCCGGAACGTTTCGGTCTAAATACAAAATAAAATAAAGTTTGTCGGTATGAATAAAAGTGTATATTGCAGACCGGAAACGCTTTTTAGTGTTGTTATGCAAAAGAAAGTTATTTTTAAAGTTTCATTTTAAAAGTTTAGGACACACATTCAATCTGCTTTCACCACTGTAAAAAAGTTATAAAGAACGAAAGAGAGTTATATGCTCAGTCCGTTAAGTCCAAAGTAGCTGAGCAGAGGCTTGGTTCCCACCAGTTTTGGCAAATAGCAAACAGAATCCTGAACAGAAACGTGTGCTCTATCCCAACTATCACCAATGGACCTGAGGTAATCTTGTCAGCTTCAGACAAAGCCAAACTTTTTGCAGCTAATTCTACCCTTTGCGACCAAGGCCGCCAACCTCCAATATTTCCTCCTGTATCAGAAAACACGCTATGTGATATACAAATATCCGTACGTGATGTTGCCAAGCTAATTTAAAACCTTGATTCCAGTAAAGCAACCGGCCCTGATGGAATTCCAATTATAGTACTCAAAAGACTTCAACCAGAACTAGCGCCCATCCTTAGAAAACTGTTTAAGCGTTGCCTTAAGGAGAATTGCTTCCCGTCACCCTGGAAAGTCTCATCAGTATGCCCTGTATTTAAGAATTCAGGTGATTGTTCATCTCCCTCTCAGTACAGGCCAATAAGTCTCCTCTGCGTCATGAGTAAGTTGCTGGAATCTGTGTTAAATAGAGAAGTAATCAACCATCTCAGCAAAAATAACCTTCTTAGTGACACTCAATATGGTTTCCGTTCTTCTAGATCTACAGCAGATGTGCTTGCAGTTATATCTCATGGGATTAGCAAATCTCTCGACGGAGGCTTCCTTTCTAGGGAAATTGCTCTTGACATATCAAAGGCCTTTGATAAAGTATGGCATAAAGGTTTACTTCACAAGATCTCCAGCTATGGTATAGCTGGACATGTCTTCTCAATTATTAAATCATTTCTCTCTGATAGTAGAGTAGTGGTTGATGGGCAGAAATCAGAAGCTCACAGTATTAATGCTGGAGTCCCTCAGGGGTCCATCCTGGGCCCAACTCTTTTCCTGATCTACATTAATGATCTTCCAAATCACGTCCTTACATCATTCGTAGACATTTATGCTGATGACACTACTATCTATGATAGCACATCTAAGACTGTAAACGACCAAGTTCTCTCTGATTCTCTCTCCTCTGATCTTGAGCATGTGGTACAATGGGGAAAGGAGTGGCTGGTTACTTTTAATGCATCTAAAACCACGCTCCTATCTTTACATCATCAATGCTCTGATCTCCATCTGGTATCAATTGAAATGAATGGCTCTCGTCTTGGGGAGGCCTCATGTTTTGACAAGCTTCTGGGCTTGACTTTTACTCCTGATCTTAAGAGGAGCACATACATTAAATCCGTTGCCAAGGCCGCTGGAAAAATGGTGGGATCATTCTATCGATCCAGTAGATATCCCACTGCTGATGCAATTCTCTATCTATATAAGAGCCAGGTACGTCCAAGAATGGAGTACTATTGCCACATCTGGGCAGGAGCTGCTAGAAAGGACTTATCCTGCCTTGATAGGGTTCAAAATAGACTTCGTAGCTTCGTAGGGGATGTTCTTTTCTCTTCCCTGCAACCTCTTTCTCACAGAAAAAATGTTGCGAATTTGTCTCTGCTTTATCGTTATTTTCATGGCAAGTGCTCGGCTGAGCTCCAATCTATGGTCCCCCCTCGCCAAACTTTCACAAGAAACAACCGTCTAGCAGAAATCACTATCAATAATTTCCCCCACTCTTTATCTATAACTAAACCTAAACATAGATTCCATGAGCAAAGCTTCTTTATCAGAACTACACGCCTATGGAATTGCCTTCCGTTTTCCTGCTTTCCAGCTGATTACAATATGGTTGTCTTCAAGTCTAACGTAAACAAGTTTTTGATTAGCTGTTCCACATAAGTTAACAAATTCACCAAATTTCCATTACTAACGATTACTATATTGTCCAATTTCTACTGTACACTCTTAACCCTTATCCTCGAGTAGCCTCAAGGCCTTGATAAGTGGTGATATCCATGTAAAAAAAATTTTTTAAAAAGTATTTCGCCCCGTCATAATATAAGTCTTCAATGCTGTCATACCGGAGATAATACAGAGACTTCTCTTCTTTCATAACAAAATCTGTCAATATAAACAGCAGGGTATGTTACAGGAGTTATTTTTGCGATTCCTAATTATCAGGTGCAACCGGAAATGCTTTTTTGTGTCGTTATGGAAAATAAATGTTTAGAAAGTTCTGCTTTAAAAGTTAATGAAACACAGTTATTCTTTGCAATAAACACTGTGCAGTGGCGTAGCATCAGATTTTATCGCCCGGGGCGGTCATAAAATTTGTTGCTACCCCCCTCCCCCCGACATATAATTGGCTGTCCCCCCACCCGCTAAAATAGAATTATTTGTTTTGCCTCTACCCACTGCTGGCATATGACAACCTGTTAAAACCTTCAAAATTCCAAAAAAAGCCCTCAAAATATTTATTTTCATTGAACTAATGTTTACACAATTCCCTTCAGATTAATGTTTACACAATTCCCCTTTTTATTTTAATTTAACAATTTCTTTTCAATAATTTGAATAATAATAAGTATGTAAACATTAATGTGAAACAAAAGAAACCAAATATTTTTTTTCAAAACAAAAACGTATTATTCAAATTATAAAAAAATGTTAAATTAAGTTAAACACAAACAAATATAATAATAAATTTAAATGAGAACATTTGGACACCTGAAAATGTTATGAAATGATAAAATCATTTTTATTTACTTTTTTGTTGTTGTTAAAGTCCGAATTGTCGCCAAATAACATGGCTGTATCAAAGAGAGGATAGTCCTTTGTAGTTTTCGTTTCTTTTTCTTCACAATGTTATTATTAAAAGGTCGAATCTCTTGAAGAGAAAAAACGTCTTGTATCGGCGCTTTTTAAAATCCTTGTGTGTAATCGCTCGGTTTAAGCGTAAAATTTAAGAAATGGAACGTCACACATTTTACAAAACATCTTTTTATAAATTTAAATGAGAATATTTGAAATTTGAATTTATAAATTTAAATGAGAACATTTGAAAACATGAAAAGGTTAAGAAATGATAAAATCATTTTTATTTACTTTTTTATTGTTATTTCCCAATTTTCACAAAAAAACATGGCTGTATCAAGGAGAGGATAGTCCGGTGCAGTTTTCTTTTCTTTTTATTCATAATGTTTTTATTTAGAGGCCGAGCCTCCAGAAGAGAAAAGAACGTCTTTTATGCGTGCTTTTGAAATCCGTGTGTGTAATCGCCCGGTATCAGCGCTAAATTTAAGAAATTTGTTGTTGTTGATAATGTTTCAATCCTTTTAAAAATAGTTTTAAATTCTTTTAAATACATATATTTATGAATTGAAAATAAGGCTATAAATTTATTTTTGTAAGAGAACTATTGCAAGGCATCAAGTCGGTTTAAAATTTACAAACACAATTTTTCGCACTTTTTTTTCAGCAAAGTTATAATAACTCTATCAAAATGTACTCTCTTGACAAGTTCCCTCTCTATGGAGAGGATTGCCAAGTCTGTAAGCCTTATCTGGCTCATTTTGATCGAAGGTAGTTTTTATGAACTTCAGTTTCGAGAAAGAGCGCTCACAGCTGACAACGCTAATAGCTCGGGTAAGGAAAATGTGCAGCAAGATCACAATATTAAGGACGGAATTAGGGAGGTAGTATCTGTATAAAGTTCAAAAGTTCAAGAGGTCCATTGATCTTTTTCTTTTCCTGAAGCTTTCACAAAATACTGTAATCTCTTCCTTTCGGCAAATAATTTATCTTTTTCTATATCTTCGTCAACTTCACCAAGCTGACAATCATATTTATCATCAAGCGGATTTGACGGTGTTAGAAAAACTTGCAAGATTGTGAACTTGTTGAAATCTGCAAGATATTTCTTCAGTCAACCTGTCTATGATAGATAGCATTTCCCGTCTCAACTCAGTATCAAACCCCAGTGCTGCATCAGTCATTCGTTCACCACCCATTCGTTTTTTTTTTTCGGATACGATGCTCCATGCTTATCTCCATTTCCGAGCAGAGTTTTTTTTTGACTCGTCTACTGCAGTGTTCACCACCTTTTCTCTGTTCTGAAGAAGGTAATCTTTCAACGCCGTCATCCTGACAGAACTTTGTATCAGATCCAGCCCCTTTTCTTGGAGATACTTCTGGGCATCATTGATTTCTGGGAGAATAGTTTAACAAAGGCTCGGGAATAAAAGAAACGGAAACGATAATACCGAGTTGAGAATTAAAGATGCACCTGATCTTGTGGTTGCATTTTCTCCTTTTTCTGTGAGCTGTTCCAGAACAATGATGACTTCCAATAATTTTTTTTACCACAGCATTTACAGCCTCTGCTTGACTACTTCATCTAGTTTCCACAGTCCGCTTGATACTTATACTGGTCAACTGAATCAAGACGTTCCAGCGATGCGTAGATGCAGAAAAGAATGAGAATAACCCAGTATGCCAAAAAATGTAACAGATGTCCAGCAATTTAGCTCAAATTTCCCGCCACTTCTTAGCTTCCTTCTCAATAAGATGTTGCTCTATTTTGTCAACTATCTTTCCTTCAGCAAGTCGGATCTCTACATCCTTCCAGTAGAGAAATGCTTGAGCAATATTAATTGGTCGGAAAATAATTTTTCATTTCAGACATTGTAGTATTTTACTAACTAAAAATTGTTATTTTCATCATGGAAGTAGATTCTGTAAGCTGTTTGGGGGGGGGGTCTAAGCCATTACGCATAGTTTTACAACCTTGCCAGTCAGACTCTGGGTTAGTAAACATTTCTACAATGTTAGAGTAGCCTGGAAATGATGATTATTCATCATTTTGGTTAAATTAATGTGCAAAAATTTCAATTTAAAAATAATTTCTTGTGCTTTTTTCCAGCAAGATTTTCAAGGTGTCCATATACAATCGCATAAAACAAAATGAAAGTCGAATAAAACAAAATGAAAGTCGAATAAAACAAAAGGAAAATATCATTTTAGCCAGGGGTGTTAGTCTAAAATTCTCACAATATTAGTAAAAGTATTTCTATTATAATTATCTGTATCTTGTTTTTTTGTTTCATATTTTTATTTTTTTCATTAAAACAAATCAATCTACTACATATCTATGACATTGTTAGTAGTAATAATCGGGCAAATATTTATGATTAGGGTAAACCATGAACATTCTTTCGTAAAGAGAATGTATAGAATAGTTAAGAATAGATTCACAACCGTTTTTAAGTTAAGAATTGTTTTCTATATAGTAACTATGTTATTTAGAAACTCGTGTTTAAAATGGAGAGGGAACTTTGTTAACTATTCTCTTCCTATACCGTTTTATTTTGCATAGCAATCGTTAATTATTTTCAATTGTTTATGAAATATTCAAATAGCATTGTGCCAACTAATGACAAATGCGAATCGGTTTTGTTTTAAAAGAGAAATGCATCTTTAGATGTTTCATTATTTTCAATCAATTAAAAGAAAAACATTCGAAAAAAATATTTAGACCCCCACCCCGTATATTTAATATATGTCCCTCCCACACACACACTAAGTGCATTTTTTGTTTGCGAAAATATATGCAGACATAGGAAGGTTTAAGAGTAATTCGAAAAAAAAAGACAAAAGCAAATCATATCTATATTATTCCTTAATTGGAATTCATTTTTGAGATGAGCATTATATATATTAATTTATTTTTATTTCGGACTATTATTCTCATCTTTATTAGTTGTTGTTTTTCATCTTTATTGGTTGTTGTTTTTCACGACGTTTCGGCCAACTATTTCTCTGATCTTTGTCATGTGGTAACCGTGACGGAGAGGAACTTTGAATCTCCTAACTGTATTCTCAGCAATCACTGCCATCCATAGTTGTTGTCGTCTCACCAAACGAAATAAGGGAGTTAAATCGTAATCCAGAGATTCTGCAATCTGTCATGAATAATGTTTTGGAAAGAGCACAAACATGCGATACTGAAAATGGGCAACATTTGAAAGACATTTTTTCAGAAATAAAGATTGTTTGAATTTTGCATTTTCTAGATTTCCCAATGTTTTAGTCAAGTTGTGTTAAAATTACATAAAGTTATCATGATGAATAAAGAATCTATTTAAGTTCAAAACCCTGTGTATATAGAATAGCAAAGACACTTGCGCTCCGTTGTATGCTCGGGTACCCGCTTCATGGATATTGTAAAAGCAACTATTTCTTAAGGTGTTTAACTTTTTTTAATTACCTCCTGAAGTGACTGACATCCAATTATGATCTTTAAATCAAATAGATTCTTTTAAAGTTGACACTTATATTGTTACACATAAAAATTGAAACAATTACAAAGAATCAAAATGATTTGCACTTGTCTAATTGGTTGAGGAGATGCGGATGGAGAAGGGTGATCGGGTTAAAATTCACAAAGAAGTTGCCCCGCGCCATAGTAGCGACCCCCAGAATGGTGACGAACCCTAACTTGGTGTGCACCATTCCTAGGTGGGGGAGTTTATGAAGAGCCACACTAAATATGTCCTTAACCTTTGACCTTAACCTTGAAAAATAGTATGCACCATCCTTAGGTCAGAGACAATCATTAGGCCAGGTTTGGTCATGATCAGTCCAATGGTGTCAGCTGTAAGAAAGTTGTACATACAGACACAGACACACACATGAATGCTACTATTTTATAAATATATAAGATGGTGGACACCATCCCTATGTGGGAGGGCCATCATCATGCCAGGTTTGGGCATGATTGATTCAATGGTGTGGACTATAGGGAAGTATATATACATAGACTATGATTTTGAACTTTGACTTTAACCTTGAAAAATGGTGTGCACCATCCTTAGGTGGAAGGTCATTGTTGTCATGCCAGGTTTGGTCATGATCGGTTCAATAGTGTGGGATGTAGGAAAGTTGTACACACACACACACACATACACACACACGCACACACGCAAATACAAACACACGAACGCTATTACTTTATATAGATATATATATATGAAATAACTGCTAATGTGTTGCAAATTTTAAAAAATAAAAGAATTAAAAAAGTACAACATTCTTCTTCCACAAACGGTAAAAATAATTCACGTGAACTCTTTCGAACATTGTTGCAAGGAATGATCTCAGTCGAAAATACAAATTCACAGTATTTTATAACGTCTTTCATTTATTTTCGTCTTTCAGATAAAAAAGTATTTTTACAGAAGAAAAAAACAGATCTGTTGACATCTGGAAACATAGCTCAGTAGGAGAACATTCGACTACAGACCAAATGATCCCGTGTCTAACCCCAAATATACTTCATTATTCTATTTTAATTTTTTCTTATTAATGAATTCAATTTACGATAAAAGAAGAGGTACCATTTCAAATCGCCGCAAATCATTTCTTTGTTTGCATATTTTAAAGCTAAACATCAATCACAAATGAGTTTTCACGGCATTCATCATCAGCTGACGTGATATTGTAAAGAAACACAGACGGAATTTGATAAACTACATTATCATTATTATTTTATTATTTTTTTTAATTTATTTATTGCGAATTAATCCACAGGGCAAATTATTCAATAGAGAACTGATTATATAATATAGCATCCGCAAATTGTATAAATTTAAATATCATGCTTAAGCCTATTGTATGACCGAGCATAATAAAATAAAAAATGAATTAAAAAAATAGACAAAGAAATAAAATAAAATAAAATAAAATAAATAAAAGCATTACCCCCCCCCCGCCTCCAAAATACACACACAACGCCCACTATATCCTTATGTAGCTAGAATGAGTCTGCTAGGTTCCCACTTCCGATATGACCCTAATAAAAGATAGGTCGCTGTTTCCAGACTCTTCAGCTAAGGTTAAAAAAATGTTTCCAAATTTTGAACCTAATTTGTACTAATTACCGCTAACTGTTTTCTTATTACAGCTTTGACTTAAAAACTCGTAACTAAATTTTACCTATCTTGTCTTGCTTTTTTGTTCTGTTCTGAAATCTTTGTTACATATACTGTTAACCAATATCGTCTTGTTACATGTAAAACGGAAAGAAAAGAAAAAAAATGTCACCTATGCAAACGAAAACCTCCCAAATTAAAATCTTGAATAATTATCTAAACTCAAATGTAAATAAATATTAAGCCGACTTCACAAATTGATAAAGGTTAATTATTGGATTTTAATTATAAGGTGAAGCTCAAATTATTCAAACTCGAGATATATAATGCCAAAACATCCACTCATTAATATGGGAGAGGAGATTATCTTCAAAAGCGTCCTGAATTGATAATTCAGCACCGGACTTTTACTAAGTCCCTTGTACCCATTCCCCCATTTTTTTTTTTAATGGAGACTAGATAATACAGTGGATGTGTTATCGGCAGCTCCAGTAACTCTCGCTTCTCCTTTTTTGTCCCTCAGTCCTCATGCAAATGAGTGATTTTTCTGAGTGAAGGGTGAAGAAAAGGCTGCTTAAAGGTCGGTAGTACTTGGTAAACAATAGTCTGAGATGTCGGAAATTTTTCTGTCTCTATGTCTATCCTTGTGGCCATGTCACTAGTAAGGGTGCTGGAGGTAAACGTTTGTCTGGGCTAACGTTATCCGCCTGATAGTCAGGGACCCGAACCTTGGATTAACCACTAAGGAGGCTATCCTATCAGCAGGCGCAAAGTACTGGGACTGCTGTATTGCCATTTGATGAATGGACTCTGGACCATGCAGTAGTCTCTGGTGCGGCCTCTCGATGCCATACTAGTCGGTAATTGTTACGGCTTTACCTTTTCATGTGCTACAAAAAAAAATTCCTGTCTTTTTCTCTCTTACTTTATCTCTCTGTACTGCTCTAACTAAGTATGCCGACCTGTTCCACAAATTCCAAAACCTACACATGAAACATCTCCAGAAAAAAACTCGAATAAACCTAGAACCTCATCTTCAATGTAGACCCCTACTACGATGTCTCCTTCTCCAACATCAGGGGTCTACGTTTCAACCCTCTAGAGGTTGAAACCCAATTACAAGAGACGAAACCGGACATATTCTTTCTAAACGAAACTGGAATAGGGCCGACCACTTCCCTAGATGAGCTCATAATTAACGGATACTCTAACTTAACATCTAAATCTGACCCCCCAAGATCGCCATGGGCATGAAATATGTGCCTACATTAAAGATGGCTTCCCATGTGGCAGGGATATCTCTAAAGAAGATCCTAATTTACCTTATGTGTGCTTCCGGGTTGCACTTGCTTACACCACCGCATTTATATTTGCCCTCTATCGCCCCCCCATAACAGCGGAGTTACTACCTTTAAAAGTATATCTGAGAAAATAGACCACATCCTGTCTGCACACCCCACGGCTAACATCCACTTCTGTGGTGACTTCAACGTCCATAACGTGGAATGGCTTACCCACTCAAATAAGACGGATGATGACGGAAGGTTCTGTTATTATTTTGCCATTGCTTATGACCTCACTCAGATTGTTCATGAGCCCACCCGTGTGCCCGATACTACAGGTCAATATGCAAGCCTCCTAGACCTTTTTCTCTCAACTTCCCCTGAGCTATGCTCATGTTTCGTTCATTCTCCTCTAGGATGCTCTGACCAATCCGTCAAATCAGTTAAGATAAAAATGAAATGCAATAAGTCTCCAGACGTACCCCTCCACCATACTGTATACCGATACTCCATGGCTGACTGGAATAGCTTCCGTACATTTATATCTGATCTACCTCTGCATTCCATGTTTAAAAATGATGTGTCCTCTATAGTATCAGACCTGACCGAATGGTTAATTGTAGGCATAGGCCAATTCATACCATCTAAAAAATTCCAACAAAAACCTAACAGCCAGCCATTGTTCTCCCCAGAATGTGCTGCTGCCATCGTGCACAGAAACCACTTTTCCATAGCTGCCAACGTAATAGATGCACTGAGACTAAAGCTGCTTTCAGGAACACCAGCAACCACTGTAAAAGAGTAATAAAAAATGACAATTCAGACAAGGCCAAATTATTTACAAAGAACTTTGCAGCTAATTCTACCCTATGCGACGAAGGCCATCAACTCCCCATATTTCCTCCTATAACACAGAATACGCTAGGTAACATACAAATATCCGTGCATGAGGTCGCCAAGCTAATCAAGAACCTTCATTCCAGTAAAGCAACTGGCCCTGACGGCATCCCAATTATAGTGTTTAAAAAACTTCAACCAGAACTTGCTCCCATACTTACGAAACTGCTTAAGCGTTGCCTTAAGGAGAAGTGCTTTCCAACACCCTGGAAAACCTCATCAGTATGCTCTGTATTTAAGAACTCAGGTGATAAGTCATCTCCCTTTCAGTACAGACCTGTGTGTCATGAGTAAGTTGCTGGAATCCATATTAAATAGAGAAATAGTCAACCACCTCAGCAGAAATAACCTTCTTAGTGACACACAATATGGTTTCCGTTCTGCAAGATCTACCGTAGATGTGCTAACAGTTATATCTCATAGGATTAGTGAGTCTCTTTCCAGGGCAATTGTTCTTGACATATCAAAGGCCTTCGACAAGGAATGGCATAAAGGCCTACTTCACAAGATTTCCAGCTACGGTATTACTGGAAATGTTTTCTCAATCATTAAATCATTTCTCTCTGATAGGCTCATAAGAGTAGTGGTTGATGGACAAAAATCAGAGGCCTGCAGTATTAATGCTGGAATCCCTCAGGGGTCAATCCTAGGCCCAACTCTATTCCCGACCTACATCAAACACATACTTAAATCATTCGTTGTCATCTATGCTGATGACACGACAATCTACAGCAACACATCAAAGGCTGTAAATGACAAAGCTCTCTCTGATTCTCTCTCCTGATTCTCTCTTCTCTGATGTCGAATGAGTGGTTCAGTGGGGAAAGACGTGGCTGGTTAACTTTAATGCATCTAAAACCAAACTCCTATCTTTACATCATCAACGCTCTGATCCCCATCTGGTATCAATTGAAATTGATGGCTCTCCTCTAGGAGAAGCCCCATGTTTTGACAAGCTTCTGGGCTTGACCTTCAATCCTGATCTGATATGGAACACATACATCAAATCTGTTGCCAAGGTTGCTGGAAAGATGGTGGGATCCTTCTACTGCTCCAGAAGATATCTCACTACTGATGCAATTCTCTATCTATATAGAAGCCAAGTACATCCAAGGATGGAGTACTGCTGCCATATCTGAGCAGGAGCTGCTAAAAACAGCCTATCCTGCCTTGACAGAGTACAAAATAGACTTCGTGGCTTAGTGGGGGATGCCCTTTTCTCTTCCCTCCCACAGAAGAGACGTTGCGAGCCTATCTTTGTTTTATCGTTATTTCCATGACAGGTGCTCGTCTGAACTCCAATCTCTGGTCCCCCCTCGCCAATCTTCCACAAAAAACACTGTCAAAAACTTTCCCCACTCTTTATCTATGCCTAAATCAAAACGTAGATTCCATGAACACAGCTTCTTTCTTAGAACTGCACGCCTGTGGAACTCTGTTCCTCTGCCGTCTTCCCTCCTGACTACAACTTGAATGTCTTCAAGTCCAACGTAAACAAATTCCTGATGAACCGCCCCCCCTTTTAGTAGACACTCTAAATATCCACACTAACGTACTGTACTTACAATAACCCTTATCCCTGAGTATCTTCCGGGCCTTGATAAGTGATGACTACCTTGTAAAAAAAAAAAATGCCGGGCGTCCAGCTAATATATATATGTGTGTGTGTGTGTGTGTGTGTGTGTGTGTGTGTGTGTGTGTGTGTGTGTGTGTGTGTTAAAATTTTTATTCCTTAGAAGCGCTGGTTGAGTTTCAATAAAATAAAATATGTATTATATACGTTTGAAGCCAAAACAACACATTATTACAAAATAAATAGACATATTTATTTTGTTTGAAATTTATATTGAAAATCATAAATATATTTCGAAGCAAAGCCTCATCCAGATTATGTCTCTCTTTCTTTCTTTTTTTTTTTTTTTTTTTTGCTATGTTGTTGTTGGAACAGATAATCAGAACGTATAATCCGTTTGTTGATTTTACAGTAGTTTTTTAAATCTCGGACGGTGCATTTGGTCAACAACATGACAAAAAGAAAAGAAAGAAAGACATACTGAAGACTCAACCAGCGCTTCTAAGGAACAAAAATCTTAACGTAAATCCCGCATGACCACACACTTCATGGAATCTACGTTTTGATTTAGGCACAAGATAAAGAGTGGAGAAAATTATTGACAGTGGTTTCAGCTAGACGAGTGTTTTTTGTGAAAGATTGGCGAGGGGGGGAACCAGAGATTGGAGCTCAGACGAGCACTTGCTATGGAAATAACGATAAAACAAAGACAGGCTCGTAACATCTCCTCTGTGGGAGAGAGGTTGCAGGGAAGAGAAAAGGGCACCCCCCACTAAGCTACAAAGTCTATTTTGTACTCTGTCAAGGCAGGATAAACTGTTTTTAGCAGCTCCTTCCCAGATGTGACAGCAGTACTCCATCCGTGGACGTACTTGGTTTTTATATAGATAGATAATTGCATCAGCAGTGAGATATCTACTGGAGTAGTAGAAGGATCCTACCATTTTTCCAGCAACTTTTGCAATAGATTTGATGTATGTGTTCCATTTTAGATCAGGAGTAAAGGTCAATCCCAGAAGCTTTTCAAAAGCTCCCCCGAGAGCCATCTTTTTCAATTGATGCCAGATGGGGATCAGTGCGTTGATGATGTAAAGATAGAATCTTAGTTTTAGATGCATTAAAAGTAACCAACCATCTTTTCTCCCATTGCTCAAGATCAGAGGAGAGAGAATCAGAGAGAACTTTGTCATTTACGGCCTTTGATGCGTTGCCATAGATGGTAGTGTCGTCAGCATAAATGTCAATGAATGATCTAAGTATTTGTTTTGGGAGATCATTGATGTAGATCAGGAAAAGAGTTGGGCCCAGGATTGACCCTTGAGGGACTCCAGTATTAATACTGTGGGCTTCTGATTTCTGCCCATCAACAACTATTCTTATGAGCCTATCTGAGAGAAATGATTTAATGATTGAAAAAACATTTCCAGCTATACTGTAGCTGGAAATCTTGTGAAGTAGGCCTTTATGCCATACCTTATCGAAGGCCTTTGATATGTCAAGAGCAATTGTCCTAGAAAGGAAGCCTTTGTCAAGAGATTCACTAATCCTATGAGATATACTCGTTAGCACTTCTGCTGTAGATCTAGCAGAACGGAAACCATATTCCATGTCACTAAGAAGGTTATTTCTACTGAGGTGATTGACTACTTCTTTATTTAATGTGGATTCTAGCAACTTACTCATGACACACAGTTTTTAGCATTATGTATGTGTGTGCGATGGTTTACCTTATTCTCGTTAGTGCATATATAGATGTGAGCGAGTTGATGGAAGGAAGACATGTGTGTCATTGTGTGCTTTATACCTCCTTCATGTCAGGCACAAAGTGGGAGGGGCAAATTTCTGGAGTCCTGTTCAAGGTGCGGCTAGTGAAATTTGGAACTTTGGTGTTATAGAAATATTGGCAGGTGTGAGTAGTTAGAGAGATCCCACTTTTTTGCAGCAGCCTTTGCAATGTCTTCAAAGTATTTCCTCCAATTTATATCGCTTAAGAATGTTAAGGAGAAGAGTTTGAATCATGCGATATCAGTTACAGTGTTATTGATCATGGAAATTGACTTAATTATTGTAACAGTATTTTTAATTATTGTAACCGTATTTTTAATTATTGTAACCGTATTTTTAATTATTGTAACCGTATTTTTAATTATTGTAGCGGTATTTTTAAAAAAAATTAATTAATGTTTAAAAATTTGATTTTTGTATAATTGTTAATTACTTTATAATTATTATTATAAAATATAAGCTGATGTACACGAGTGAGGCCCCATTGCGAAATATGCACCGGGTATAATGTTGTACGAAGCACATTGCAGGAAGCGTTCCTTAAACAAAAAATGCGTGTGTGCACGGTCCCATCTTACTAACGTTTTTGATCTGAAAAAAAAGGAAAGAATTTTGGCCTTCGTGGCCTTTTTATTTTTTTAATTTGGCTTGAACTTTCAGATTATTTTGTTATTATATGTTATATTATATAACCAATTACACCGTATAAAAGACTGCCAAAAAAATGTCCCCTTTGGGCGAACCTTAAAGGTTTTAGTAACAATTCAGGAGAGAGAAAGACTAGAATTAAAAGATAAGAAAATATTAAGAAGAGGCAAACTTACTTTGAGGTAAAAATAGTTTTTTTTTTTTTAGAAGCAAGGATAATTTATACGGATTTTTTTTAGAGAGAAGAATTGTAATTTCTGCTTGAGATAGCATAAAAATAAAAAAATGTCTCGTTGGATTTTCTTCTTTTCTTATCAAATAAATCTGCATCTTCTTCAACTTTCTTTTACTCATATTTGTCAGCTTTTACTTGGGAAACAACATTACTTGACCTAATGTAGCTTCGACAGCTTAGTCGAACGAAAACTTTTTCTTATTAGAGAAGGCTCTTTCTTCTTGCTGCACCATTGAAGATTATACATTTTCCTTTTCACTTCGAATATTTCCTGAGGAACAAACAAATTATTGTTGTTTGCATCGTCACTTTTTTACTCGTCAGAGGTTTAACATTTGCACTTATTTCTTTTCTTCTAGACAAGACTTTTGACTTGATTTTTTTTTTAATTCTCTGTCTAAACTCAGTCGGCATTTTACTCTTCATTTTTGTCATCTAGACGAAAATTTAACTGACGAAATAAGACCTTCATCTAGAGCCTCCTGATGTCTCGCCACGATGAGTTACTACATCCAAGTCCGACATTTTCAAACAACGACCTTTCACTCCCAAAGGCCAAGGCAGCAACTGCCTTTTTTCACTTCCATTTTCACTTAAATGGGCGAGCAAAAAATCACTCGGCCAATCGTCAACAAAGAAACAGTCACATGCTATCAGTAGCAGTCTACAACTACTTGCATAGAGGAGTGGGTTAAAGAAAGAAAAAAAAGAAAGAGAGAAAGAAGGGTAGATGGAAGATTTTAATTAAACAATTAGAAACACTTCAGACATAAAGGGAGATACTTAAACCATAAAAAATCACGGTAACATAAGTGCATAAGCACCAAATTTTTTTGTTTTTATTTTGTTTGTTAAATAAAAAATATATAATAGCAAAATAATCCGAAAATTGCAAAGTTCAAGCCAAATTGAAATTTTTATTTTTTTATTTTTGAATAAAAATAATTATTGAAACAAAAATAGTCGTGTTCTCGTCGAGTAGGTTTTCTTTTATTAAAGAAAATAAAATGTCACTGTTTTTCGATATGAGAAAAAACAGCGACGACAACGTAGCTAAAATGGAACCGTGCACTAAGTTTTTCAGAATTTGGGGGGAGTTTTAACACCCCTAACAAAAAACTGCGAATAAAATATAAAAAACTCGTAATTTCTCTTTTTAAAGTGGGTTGTTTAATTTCGTTATGGAATATACTTAAAAAATAAACTATTAAAGTTGTTTAAAAAATAATAGAAATATTATTTTTTATTTTAAAAAAAAACAGTGTTTACAAAGTGCCTGTGCGCGTTCATGCAGTCATGTTTTTTACGTAATGAAATCAATTGAATTTTACGAGTTAAATTTTTTTCAATTTTTTTCACTTTAAAAATCTATCAAAAATTTTTCTATTGGTTCAATTTTTACGATATTTTCAGGTTCAATGTGAAATTTTATGCTCTTTCCAATAAACCGAATATAATATTCTAGACAAGCGTTTTTTTAAAATTCACCCTCTCCCATTTTGAAATGTCTATTCAAATGAAAATAATTAATTTTCTCACCTCAAATTTATATATCACAAATTGAAGATAAAAGATCACTAAATAAAATAAGCTAATTTAAAACAAAAAAGAACAGTTATTTGCAAATTTACCTGTAAAGTCGAAAGTTTAAAACCTTTTTAAAAAACACGTTGAATTTTTTTGGTTTTTTTTTTAAACGAAACCTTATAATCTTGTTCAGAAAATTTCGTAGAATTACGACAATTTTTTCAATTTCATTCAATCTTTTTTTTAAGATATTTAAAAAAAAATCACTCCATTCACTTCCATAAAGAAGAAATAAAATATATCAAATCAAAAACTCGTATTTCTTGGAGAGAAGGAAAAAAATCAAAATTTCGTCGAGTGTTTTGAGTGGGGCGTCACTCGTGTACGTCGGCCAAAAAAATTATTATTATGCTCAATCTTCATTTGTTGGAATTTGTGTGGCGGAGAAGGAAATCGAGTCAGGTATTTCCTCATATATTATGTATCCGAGAACAATATCTTTTGTAATTAAGTTTCTTTTTTGTAATTAAGTTTCTTTTTTGTTTCTGCATTTAATAAAAATCATTTTGTTTAAAGTCCGTTTCCTAATATTGTTTCAATTTAATTTTATTACCTCAATTTCAATATTGTTTCATTTTAATTTTAAAATTCTTTTACAATAATTGCGTCATTTTCAATAGCCAATACAATTTACTTCTTGCAGATGGTGTACCCCCAAATACGTCCCAATATTTTTCTCATATTTTGAACTAGCATTTCAGCCCGGCGTTGCCCGGATGTTTGGAGGTGTATGTTGAGCAAAAAAAAAAAAAAAAAAAGTGGTAGTAGGAAGGCAGGCTCGAACCCGTACGGATAGGAAGAAAAGAACGGGGGAAAACCCTGACGTCTTTGCCATTACAACCATCGCCAAACTGGAAGTGACGTAGGTTTAAATTAAGGTTAGACAATCGAAAGGAGTGAACGACTTTCGAAAATATCGGCGAAAAAAGCGACCCTCTGTAGAAAAGTGCCCAGTTGAAGGGGGAAGATATTAATGTTTTTAGCTAATTTTTCGATATTTGTCGCATGAAGGGTCGAACTTCAAAACGATACTGATCTTGTAAAAAATCGTCGTCTCTGTCGAAAGTTTTAGACAGACATGCAAACATACATACATTTATATATTGGTAACTACAAATTTTAGACCTAAACCGATTAAAAAGCTTGCCTTATCTCTGAATACCCTTTCAAACTCCTTGCCCTAACGTTCACTGGGAACATGAGTTGGAACAATTACATTGAAAGCATTGCCAGGGCCGCTGCAAAGAAGATAGGCTCTCTCTACTGTGCTAGAAAACTACTAACACCCAAAAGTCTCCTGTACCTCTATAAGGCCACCATTCGCTCATGTATGGAGTATTGCTGTCATATCTGGGTTGGTGCATCTGCTACTAGTCTCTCGCTCCTAGACAATGTTCAAAAGAGTCACCAATCTGATAGGCTCTGAACTGGCATCTAAGCTTCAGCCTCTGTTCCATCGACGAGATGTTGCATCCCTCTGCCTGTTCTACAAGTATTTTAATGGTGAATGATCTGACGAACTGCAAGCATTTGTGCCCCCACGACATAAACACCCTCGACAAACCCAACAGGCAGCTAAATTCCACCCCACACAGTATAGATCCCCAGATGTAAAAGATCTTTCTACTCCAGTAGTTTCTTCCCCAGAACCGCTAGACTTTGGAATTCCATTCCAGGTCCCTGCTTCCCCAACTGTACTGACGTGCAGAAGTTCAAGTGTAATGTGAATCGACATCTTGCTGCCCAAATCCCTACATAGTACCCCAGTAGTTGTTGCCTCTGATATTAGCCCCCTACACCAAAGTGGCAATGTGCTTTGTTTGGGGTGAAAATGTAATAAAAAAAATATTTTTTAAAATGTAAAATTTCATATGTTTAGACCAGAAATTGTCTGAGTAATTTGATAGAGACCATAGAGGGCAAATTTTTTAAAACTTTGACCCCTATTATGACCCCTTAACATTTATTGTTTTGGGCTCAAATCAAGTTATTAAGTTAGATCCATGTCCAAGGAACCTATATCTAAAATTTCAAATGTTTGGACCCAAAGTTGTCGGAGGAGTTTGGTAGAGTTCTCAAAGGTCAAATCGTTGAACTTTGACCCCTTAACAGCCAAATTTCGAGCCGAAAACCGATTACAAAGATTTTCCCAAATCTCCATACCTTGTATATCAAATTTCGAGTCTGTATACTTAAAATTAACAGAGTTATTGTGTAGGGAAATGTACACACACACATACACATCCACATACACACACACTTTTATAGGCATACTAGCATTTCAGCCCGGTGTTGCCCAGGTGTTTGGAGGTGTGTGTTGAGCAATAAAAACAAAAAAAAATTGGTTGTAGGAAGGCAAGCTTGAACCTGTACTGCGAAGGAGGAAAAGAATATGAAAAAAACGTGACGTCTTCGCTGTTACGACCACCGTCAAACCGGAAGTAACGTAGGTTTAGATTAAGGCTAGACAATCGAATAGAGGGGATGACTTTCAAAAATATCGGCGAAAAAAGAAACCTCTCCCTGTAGAAAAGTGCTCAATTGAGGGTGAAGAACTTAATGTTTTTAGCCAAATTTTTGGTATCAGTCGTCTGAAGGGTCGAGCTTTAAAACGATACTGATCTTGTAAAAATCCGTCGCCTTTGTCGAAAGTTTTAGGCAGACATGCAAACATACATACATACATTTATATATTGGTAGCTCATATTTTCGACTCAAACCGATTAAAAAGCTTGCCCTATCTCTGAATACTCTTTATGTAAAATTTTTAGGCCAGAAAGTGTCTGAGTAATTTGGAAGAGACAGCAGAGGTCAAATTTTTTTTAACTTTGACCCTTATTATGACCCCTTAACATTTATTGTTTTGGGCTCAAATCAAGTTATTAAGTTAGATCCATGTCCAAGGAACCTATATCTAAAATTTCAAGTGTTTAGACCTAAAATTGTCGGAGGAGTTTGGTAGAGTTCTCAAAGGTCAAATCGTTGGACTTTGACCCCTTAACAGCCAAATTTCGAGCCGAAAACCGATTACAAAGATTTTCCAAAATCTCCGTACCCTGTATATCAAATTTCGAGTCTGTAGACTTAAAATTGACAGAGTTATTGTGTAGGGAAATGTACACAGACAGACAGGCAGACAGACACACACACACACACACACACACACACACTTTCACTTTTATAGACAGACACACACACACATTTTATAGATGCATAGATTATCTAAATTGCAAGAGGGCCTCGTTGTCTTCTTCGAGTTCGCCTTGTTCTTTTCCGGTCTTTTCTGGTCATTAGATATACAGTTTATCAGTGTACTGTTACAGCGAACACATTTATTTATTTATTTATTTATTTAAACGTTTAAACCCCACCCCACCCCCACCCCTCTACATTAGCGTTATTTGTGTCATCCACAGAAAGGCGAGAGCACTTTTCACAGGACGCAGTAGAAAACGAAGTGACTTTTCCCCCACTTGTTTGGAACAAAAAAACGATGGATTTATTTGGAGTTTTGTACATCCCAAACTTTCTGCTTGTCATATTATTATTTTTACTCACTTTTTATTTGTAAGTCAACGATTGATTTTTCATTTTAAATTTTTAAAACAAATCAAAAATCCCAAAACAATGTTTTCTATTTTCCCCTTTTTCTTCAAGCGAGTTATTCTGACAATCCTTATGCTATAATGGAACAACAATAAAATCGTTTTATTGTTTTTAATGATAATCTACGAATCGTTGGAATAATTCGTTTATCTTGCTTTCTTTCCTTTACTTTTTTTTTTTTACATTTCAAACTTTCTGCTTGTCATATTTTTTTACTCACTTCATATTTGTAAATCAACGATTAATTAATACTTTTTTGTACTTACGCAGAGAACGTACCGTGGCTGCAACGATAATGTTATTGTTTAAAAACCTAATAACATGAGGAGTGGAAAGTGTTTTACTATTCTGTACTTTCACCTAAAAAATTAACAAACAAAAAATACAGTAAAACTTAAATTCAACTTGAAAACACTAAAAAAAAAATAGCACGGTACCTTTTCTGCATAAGTACTTTCTTTTTACTTTTTTTCATTCCAAACAGGATTTCCACTTGGAATGCAAGGGACTAGTATTTGGGATCGTGTCTAACAAGGACTGTGGGGAGTTGAGTAGTGAAATGTGAGAGGGAATTCTAAAGTCTAGCAGTCTGCGAAAAGAAACTATTAGAGTAGAAGGCTTTCCGGAATCTAAGGACTTCAGCAGTGAAGAGGCGGGATTTTGTTTCTTGTCGGGTTAGTTGGGAGTATTTGAATCAAACGTTCGCCTACTCTTATAACTACTTTTATCGCAAGTAATGTTTTATTTGCTCCGTTCTCTTTTATTTTGTTCTGATTAGCGTTAGTTGGTCCAGCAACTGAACTCACAACGCAGATAAAATGAAGTAACTTTTTCCCCACTTGTTTGAAAGAAAATAACTATGGATTTATTTGGAATTTTGTACATCCCAAACTTTCTGCTTGTCATATTATTTTTTTACTCACTTTTTATCTGTAAGTTCACAATTTATTTTTAATACTTAGGTTGTCAGTCCATGTTGTTATGGCCATATTCATCTCTTGTAAATAACACGGAAGACGGAAAAATATGACAATTTGACTACTCAGAATCAAATAACGATTTGTCAAGTGTATTGCTATAAGTATCTAAGTTCGAGAATCCGATTATCTTAATTTTATGTATTAGAAGAAGACAATCCTACCTTAATGTTTTCACGCCCTGGGAATTCTTAGTAAGATAACAGAAAAGTGTCATATGTGTATGGAATTATTGTATGTCAAATGTTTGTTTTCTTTTTCTTTCTTTTTTTTTTTTTTTTTTTTTTTTTTTGTCGTGAGCTACTGAGCTACTTCGTTTATTAAGGAATCTCTTAAAGGGTGGAGATCCACACCTTGAAACCCCTATTCTAGTCCGTTCCGGTCATTAAACATACTTGTAGGCCAAAACATTGACCCTCTCGAATAAGGTCACGTTGATATATAGTAAAGGTTCATTATTTTTTAATCAGCATTATTTGGTTAGTCCAGCAGAAGAACGAGAGAGCTTCACACAACGCAGACAACGAAGTAACTCCCCCCCCTCCTACTTGTTTGGAAGAAAAAAAAACGATGGATTTATTTGGAGTTTTGTACATCCCAAACTTTCTGCTTGTCATATTATTTTCTTTACTCACTTTTTATCTGTAAGTCAACGATTCTCATTATTACATTTCTTTTTGTACTTACGCAGAGGAGGTACCGTGCTGAAATAATAACGTTATTTGTAGTCACACAGGTCATCATTAAAAAGTTTTCTTTGAGAACAATTTGGGGCATTCTCTGGAGTCTGAGTGACAACAAGTCTCACCAGATTTTCAGTACTCTTCACCTCTGTTGATAACCATTGCAGATGGATTTTTGTTATCGTAGCAGCCGCTTACCATAGATTCCTCTTTGGCGACGACCATTGGTCTTCACTGGAATTTGGGTGACAACAAGCCTCCGCAAGGTCCCAGTCATATTTACACTCGTCCAGCAGAGGCCTGGCTAGTGCTTTCTCTCTTCAGTATTTCCATCTTCCTTGACCCTACTCGTTTTGGTGTGGTGTCAGTTTTTGGTGACACAGTGACACACACAAAAAAAATCCAGTTTTCATGATTCCATGTAATACTCCTTTGTGTTTTACATCTGTAGCATTTTCTACATACCAGTTTGTGTTTGCAGTTCATGTGTATTAATCTCTGCATTCAAGGGTTTTTCTTAATATTTCAGCAGTTTTCAGCATTGTTATCTGTTGAATCTTACCAGCCATCCCATTCTCTTTTCAAAGTTGTTTTGGTATTGTTCTCAGCGCTCCTACTATTAATGGTGCTATCCTGTCTTTTTCATCGTCCATATTCCTTTAAGCTCTCTGGCCAGTTCAGTGTATTTGCTCCACTTCTCCATCTCATTGATCTTCACTCTGTGGTCTGCTGGGACAGCAAAATCTACAATCTGACAGGTCTTTTCCTTCTTGTTAACTAGTATGACATCCAGTCGTCTTGCTTGAATGGGTTTATTCGTTTGTATATTCATGTCCCATAGGGGTTTGTTACTTTCATTTTCAAGTATTGCTGCCGGTTTGTGCTTGTACCAGTCGACTGGATGTTCGAGATTCAGTTGTTAGCATAATTACAAATGCAATGCTTTCCCCACTTGATCGTGTCTATTCTTATATATTTTTTATATTCTTGGGCTAGTTTGCTGTATTTGCTTATTATGTAGTTTATTGTTTTGTCTTTTTGTCTGCAGAGTCTCCATTTGCTATTTTCTTGTGTCTTGTCGATCCTTGCTTTTATGTGGTTGGTTTTAATCACGTTATCTTGTGCGACTGTTATTAGGGATTCAGTTTCTGTTAAGGTTTCCTTTTTGTAGCCATGTTCAAGTGTTTTTGTTAGTCTCATCTTTTATCATCCTCATGAATCGTCCATGTAATTATTTCTCTTCCCATTTTTCTTTTCTTGTCTTATCCTTTGTTTCTTCTGCTTTTGTTTTGTTTGTTTTTTCAGTGACTTTTGCTGCAATAATTATTCTTTCAGTGTTCTGCATTATGTATTTTTCTAATTCTTTTCTTGTGTTATTTATGCAGTCCTCTATGCTAACTGGCCCTCTTACACCATCTTTTCTTTTCACATAGAGTCGATTAATATCATCCTTTGGGTGTAGTGCATTGTCATGAGCTTCCCGGTCTTCTGGTTAAGATGCCTCAGTTCTTCTTTGGTCCATTCTATAAATGGTCCAGACTATCTTATAAGTGACACTGCCCATGTGTTTATACCTTTAATTAGGTTTCTATTATATAGTTTCGTTTCAAGGAGTTTTCTTATTCTTCTGAGGTATTCCTTTCAAATTCTCTCTTTCATTTCTGTTGTTTTGACGATGTCTGCTTCCAGAACACCCAAATATTTGTAGTTATTATGTTCACCTAGTGCCCTCATCTCCGTTTGGCTGGGTAGTATCATACCTTCCATTGCTTCCAGTTTTCCCTCCAGAGTGCACACTTTTCTATGCCGAATTCCATTTGGATATCCTGACTGAAGATTCTAGTAGTGTTTATTAGTGTCTCTAATTCCTTCTTGATTTTTGCAAATAACTCCAGGTCATCCATGTACATTAGGTGGTTCATTTTTTTTCTTCTGTGTTAGTGAACTTGTATCTGGTTTGGCATTTTCTTAGTATGTTGTTAAGGGGTATCATAGCTATAATGAACAGCAGTGGTGATAGAAAATCACCTTGGAAGATACTTCTTTGTATTTTGATCTCCGTTATGTATTGTCTATCAGCCGTCAGTTCACGTTTCCATGTTTTTATTGCATTTTCTATTAAATTTATAATCTTGCTTGGTATTTGGTACATTCTCAGGCATTCAATTATCCATGTTTGCGGGATTGCCGTATGTGTTTTTGTAGTTGATCCATGCCATGGCCAAGTTCTTTTTTCTCGGTCTTTCATATAGTGAATTTTTTTAAAACCAATAAGCATGTATTCCGTCATAACCTGGAACTCACCAGTTTGCCATTTTTTGTAGAGTTATCTTGAGGGTTTCCTTGCTGAGTTCATTCTCTGTCCCTTCTTCGATTTACTGCATCTCCTTTTTCATGTGTTTCAGCTATTCGGCATTTTTATCATGATTCTATCACTCTTCCTATATCTGGCTCCAGTAGAGTTTTGTTTCTGTCTGGTCCGGTTGTTCTGTTCTCATTCTTCCTCCGTTCACATTTTGATAAAACTGGTCTTTGTTGCTTTCAAATCTCCTGTTTTGTTTGCATTATTCAGATTTGTATTTGTATCATCTTAACTTCCCAACTTTTGCTGCTATTTTTTGCTGAAACAATCTTTCAGTTGGTGATACAAGTACCAAAATTAGCACACAGGTGCTTCAGCACTCCCTCTTTTAGAAAAGCACTTTAGCCCACTTCAAAAACAAAATGGCCGCCATTTTTCAAGATGGCCACCATTGTACCAGTATGAAACTACTTGCACTAAATATTGTCAAAGTAATGATATTTTGATGATCTGTACATCAAAATATATGTTTTTTGACACAAGGAATCGAATTATGCAATCAAAATTTCAATATCATTAAGCGTTATAGTGATACGATGACAATACGATGTCTCAGTGAAGTTACCGATGTGGTATCTCAAATTGTTGTGACAGAAGCACAATATACTACAACATACTGAAGTGACTTGCTTGAATTTAACCTGGATTATTGTTTTACTCTTTGCATTTACAGCTACACATTAGTGTGCACTTCAGGATGTAGTGATAACAATCGTATGGTCCCCGATATTCATCTGTGCATTGATATTTTGTCGGCTGCTGGCAGGACTAAGCAATGGGTGGGAGGGTTGACCAGAGAACTTCCCAAGCTTCAACTTTTTTTGCCAGCCCTAGTTACCAGAACTTTCAGGTTGCATTGTACATTCTGTTGACTGACCCCATATGCAAGCAACTTGGAATGCAGATCGTCTAACATGCTGAATGAGAGATGCACTAGTTGGTGGAATGGAGTCATAGGATCTTTGCTTTTGAGCAAACAAGTGTAGTCTTGCCTCATCAAAGTTGGCAGTGTTGCTGTGTTTATCATACATAATGACAACACATTTCTCGAGAATGGTGAGGTCAGCATCTTCTATGGTAGGTGAGTACTGACTCAGTTTGATAAACACTGGGCCCTTCACTTCAGGATGAACTGCCCATGTTTGCCATGCAGGTATCTTCCCTCTACATCAAAAGGCCAAAACCACATCACAACCAGTGAAGGCATGAAAGAAGAGCATGCCACAACATTTCTCTTGGCTGAGGTTCATCACCAAGTCATGAATTGGGAACCATCTAATGGACTGTACTTGGCCGAATTCTAGCCAACGCATTTCTAAGCCAACATTCTGAAAACTTGCAAAAACACCAACTGCTATGACAAGGATGTCTGTGTCACATGCCTTGATCAACACAGACTTTGTCTTCTATTTGGCTGCATGAACTGTGTGTGTGAAAATCCTGGTCACCTTCTTTATGATTGCAAAGTTGTAGACCTTCAAAGTTGATGGATTTGTTTGGCAAGACCTTCTCTCCTTTAGGCACATAGATACAATCTTGTCTGCTAGATACTCAAACAGTTCTGTCTCTCAGAAAAGTGGACCAGATGAGTGGCAGCTTAGTTTTGTCTGTCATTCTTCCTTTGCGTTGCTTTGATCTCGTTTCAGCCTTGAAGCTTGAAGTCTTGTAAACATCAAATACAATGTCTGTTCGCTCATACTTCAATGAGTAACTCCAAATCTTTGGCACTACATCACGGAGAGTATATTCCTCAAATGTCTTTGAGGTCTTTGACAAGAGAGAGAGTGTACAAGAGCCGCACAATCAATAATGATGACATCACATTCTGGCTGAGAATCAAGAAGAGCAATGTATCTCTCAGAATGCCAACAAGGTCAGATTTCTTTCCAGGATAGAGATTCCCTGTGTCACTCAGTGCTGCAGGAAAAGACTGAGTCTCATGCCTGAAGAATTCTAACAGATCACATTCTCGTGCTTGAAAGGATATGAAAAGCTGTGAGAACAAATTGCAGTCACTTTTCAGTACCTGTTTCTTCTTGTCAGTGGAAGCTACAACTGCTTGCTGGTGGAAGAAGTCTGTTTTGTTCTTTTTTGATGGGCTTGTAGAAGGAAGCCTCATCACCAAGACTATTGATAAAGTCTTTGAAAGCGGCTTGACGTTTATCAATGTGAGTTCTGACAAGCCATGCAGCACTGGGATGTGCAAAGATCTTTGTGTCCAGTGTGAGATCTTTGGACTCTTCCTGGAAAAGATTGCCTAAATACTTCATTACACTAAACAACTTCTTGACCTTGTCGGCGAAGGACTTCTGAGACTGGCTAGTCTGCTCATGATGTCTGATATCTTCATTCCCTAATTTGGCCTGAGAAGCCAACTCATATTGGTAAACCAGCTCGCTAACCTCTGGTCCAGACACTATCCATCGCCTGTGCAGATGGATCCTCAGTAATGTCAATGGCACCACCATCACCTTTGACCACTGCATTAGCTTGTTCATGGGCCTGGTCAATGGTTATACCAGAAAACTTCCTGCGAGTCTTGTGGACCACAAATTTTCCAAGTAGTTGGAATTCACGGAACACTGCGGGATGAGTTTGTTCCAGGGATACTATGTCTCTGAGGTGCATGGGGAGCCATCGAGCATGGTTGACATTGTTGTTGGCAAAGAAGAAGGGGATCAGAGCAGACAGTACAAGCTGAAGTTAGCCTCTCTGAAGGATCTAACCAACGAGAACACAACCAACTCCATTGACAGAACAAGCTCCCAGAACTGAAACTGATGGCTCTCTTTCCTCCGTGTCTCACACCAGCCGTCAAAATCCAGGACTGTTTTCTTCTGCAGAGTGGTAGACATATGTTTCGTTTTGGAGCATATAGAGACAGCATGCTGTGACCTCGTGCATATGGCATGTTTTTGTGACACTGGATGCAGAGAGAAACGAGTCTGCAGTTCCAGAGGAAGCCACCCCAGCCTCCACGAGAGCACTTGTTCATCTACTATTCTGGAGCAAGGTCCCAAGTGATCTGAATGCAGCCATCTCTATATGGAGGCCACTAAACATTACCACAAACCTGTCGTCGCTATACCAGTCAGGCCAGTGCCACTGGACTTGTTTAGTAAGAGCGTAGATTGGCTGGTCTGCAGTTATCACAGGAACCTGGTTTGGATTGAGGTGAGAAATAACACTTGTCTATATAATGTCTTACCTTAGCAACAGAAGGAGCCTCATCACATAGAAGGGGCAACAGTGAAATTATACTCCCTTCAAACTCAAGACTTCGCTTCTTCTCTGCATGGTGGGCTGACTAACTGATGTTAACCTCATCACCTACTCCTGTGTGAGACTGACCTTCTGCAGCCATTCATATTCATTAAAGCACATTGAAATATGGGATGCAACTAGGCTAACGTTCTTTTCATAAAATGTATGTTCTGTCATTTGTGCCAATTTTGATGCTTGTATCACTAAGTGAAAGATTCTTATGGAATATTGAGATAACCTGTTCCACTATTCCTGCTATTCACACTGTTCCATCCTCTTCTAGTCGTTTTCTTTTTATTTATTGCTTTAACTTTTTTAAGTTTGTTGATCTGAGTGTCCTGCCTCAATTCCCATCCAGGGTAGTCGGTCCATTTACTTTATCCGTCTTTTTTTCTATTTTGAACTTCATACTTACTGTCTTGGCATCTGCGTAAATTGTTTAAGTGTGTAATTGTATCTGTTAAGAAGCATGGTAGGAGCTTGTTAACCCCCTAAGTTTCTGCTCTTAAGTTCTTCCACTATTGGTTCCTTAAGGATGAGAGCTTTGTTTATCTTCATTCATAAGTTGTCTGATGTTTTCTACTTCATTCTCGTTAAATTCTGTTGTTTTGTAGATCTCGATCTTCATGTTCCTTGTTTCTGCTTTTTGCACATCTTCTATATCCAAAGTTGCTATATGTGAGAAGGGAGTTTTGTTTCTTCTTCCCTAATAATAATGTGACCCTTTCCTGGAAGAACTTTCGACCCAATGCAAGGGAAGAATCCCAATTCTGGTACACCCGTCACTGTACTAGGCTTTAAAACTAGCATACCCCCTGGACATCAGCAGCTTTGTGTGATGCAGGCAAATTACCAAGGAACTGACCACTCTGAGCATGGCGCACTGCGTCGGCATCCTCTCACCGAAGAACTTTGGAACTGTGGACGATACTGTAACCAACCATGGCTCTTAACTTGGCAAGTTTGAATGTGAGGAGCTTGAGGTTCTCAGACTGGGCGGCTCGTGTCCAGAGAGGCTGGGAGTGGATGTGGCTACAGGAGACGCACTTTGTTTCATCTGAATTCTCAGGTGCTGTCAAGAGATTACGATGGGAACCCATGGAGGAAGAGCGTCTCCCTGCTGGTGAATCGCACCCTGAAATGGTAAACGTTGCCCATAGGGATGATGCGGGCACGCTGGTTGTGGCCGATGTTGCCGTCAAAAAGTGCATGTTTCGGGTCTTTGCAGTTCACTGCTAAAGAGAAGGTCTCCTTCTTCTGCAATATCGATGCTTTTATCGTGAGTCCTTGCGTTGGAGCCACTATTTCACAAGCTGAAGCAGTAGGAGGCAAGTCTGGTACCTGACAGATCAAGAGCCAGAGTTTCTGCATTCGCCAATAACATCACTATCTTTCTGCTCATCCTTCATCATGATTGGCTGTACTTCTCCTGCCTGAGAAATATCTAAAATGCATACAGACCAAGTTGTCCTCACATCTTTGGGACAAAGTGAAAAATTGGGTTCGCAGACAGGTCTCTGTTCAACGTTGGTGTAAGGGAGGTGTCATCGAGACCCCAAGAGGCTTTACAGGCTAAGTCGGACCTTTACAGAAAAGTCTGCAGGGAACCCCACAGTTGAGGCTGCTATTCCCGACTTCATCCTTGCCTGCATCGAAAACCGTGGAGCGACACGCAGTTCTTGAGAGTGAAGGGCCACGCTAAAGAACCTCTCAAGGTCCAGAGACCTTTCACGGCTGACTAGAAAAGAAACTATATAAGGAACTAGTGAGAGGGGATCCGCCGCCGACTCACTGGTCGAATGTCTGGAGTTGTGGAAAGAGGAGATCTGCTCCCAGTGGAGGTGGGTGCCAGGTTCAAGTCATCTCAACAATTCTGAGTTCTCCTTGACCTAACGATTGGCCTGAAACATGTTGCTCCTCAATGCCATACTGAAAAGTGCCAGACTAGTGAGGTCGGCAGAGTGTCCCTGTTGCAGGACCCCAGCCGAGGAAATGCCAGAACATGCTTTCTTCAATTGCAGTGAACTCAGACAGGACTGGGCGTATGTAAACGGGGTGACAGGTCGCATCGATCCCGAGCAGCTGTGGGACAGGGAGAGACAAATGGTGTTTCTTGCAATACTGACCGTGGCCAGAACGGTGATATGGAGTTTAAGAGTGCAAGAGAAGCACGGGGTTGGATCTTTTGCTGATAAGGATCTGGTACCCTTCTTCAAGCATATCAGATGTAATAGGAAAAGATTGTACTCCAAAGCCTTTGACTGAAGATGGATAAAGATAGTGAGTGTGCATGCATAGAGGGGCCAAGTTGAAGTTGATGTTCCCCGCCTAAGTATGGTGCCCATGATTCCAGATTCTGCAGGATTCCAGACCCCTAAAACAAGTGTTTATGTGAATGATCCCCTTCATCCCCGATAGGAAACCTCCAAGATGCCCACACCTCTATCCTTTCTTTTTCAGCCCCAGCTACTCCAATAAGCAATCTTGGAGAAACTTCACATACCCCCCCCCACATACACCAACCTCAGTTTCTTTTATCCTTCCTAAAACTTTAGCTAGTATCAAGCATAGACTAGCAAAGGTGCAGTGATGAGGATGACCATAAACACCCCCGCCCCAATTTTTGAGTGGTCTTGTGCCTAATTTTTGTTTATTACTGTTTTGTTGTAAACTTTTCTGTGTAAATAAAAAGATATATAACTCAAAGTGTAGTATCTGTTCTGATGCTTCACATGGTCCTTGGTCAATGTAGGAGAAACCCTTCATACTGAGACAATTACTTTGGGGGGGGGGATACTGCCAGGGTGCCCCCTTTTTTGCCCTTATTTTAGGGGAGCTGGTTTTCCCCCACATTAAAAACGACCTTGTGTCACATTTG
The DNA here is from genome assembly GCF_053919585.1 of Euprymna scolopes. Classification (NCBI taxonomy): domain Eukaryota; kingdom Metazoa; phylum Mollusca; class Cephalopoda; order Sepiida; family Sepiolidae; genus Euprymna; species Euprymna scolopes. Next base: position 192,355,168 of record NC_136483.1, read on the forward strand.
CATTCGTGGGGAAGCAAATAAATACCTAAATAGAAAAAAGGGATTTTGATATGAATATCAGTACACAAAAAAAAAAAAAAAAAAAATTGCCGGAGTATAGAAGATTAACAATTTCATTCCATCTTTTAATTATTTATTTTCCTTTTACAGATATGAAGGGGATATTATTACTACTACTACTTTATATTATATTACATGCTATCTTTCCCGATCCAGTGTTACTCGGGAGTATTTTTGCATTCATGTTTATTTTAGTATTAATTAGCAGAGACCTGACGTTGCCCAGGACTGAATGATGATCAATGAATGATTCACATTCCCATATTTTTATTGTCATCGAAATTAATGAAATCGCCCATTTTTCAGTGAAATCGATTGATTATCTGCTCTAGTTGGGGGCCCATCACGGTGCGTTGGGAGGAAGCTAGCTTCACATGCTCCCTGTAGTGACTTAGTCTATAATACAATGTAGTTTACGTTACACTGTAGAGAATCTATTTATTTTAGTATTAATAATGTAATTTCATCTTTTAATGATTTATTTTCCTTTTATAGATATCAATGGGATATTATTACTTTTGATACATATTTTATATTATCATACATACTAGCTCTTCCGATCCGGCATTACTCAGGAGTATTTTACAGTCATATTTATTGTAGTATTTTTTCATTTCATTTTTTTAATTCTTTTCACTTTACAGATATGGAAGAAGAACATTTGGCTTTTTTAGTCAATATGGAATTAAATATCCAAAGCCAACAGCATTTTTTGGAAATCTTATTGAAATTGGTCAGAAAGTGAGCATTTTTAAAGTTTTTTTTTTACTCTAATTAAAATATTCTAATTCTTACACAACTAAATGTAAGTCTTCCATAATTTACAATTGTTTTCTTTTTTTTCTTTCTTTTTTTTTTTCGGTACTTATACAGTGCTGTCGTCTAAATCGTTCGCATGGTTTATGAAAAAGGCCGGTAGGTGCCAAAATGCTGAGCACCTTAACGCTAATATAAAAAAATCATAAAGGAAACCATTTGTTTGCTATCATAGGTTTATTATTTTTAAAATATAAATATTTATCTTGATTTGAACCAAAAAATCATAAAAATGAAGAAAAAGTTATATAAAATATATTTTTAAAAAATGTTTTGTTTGCTATCAATGGTTTTTTTAATCAAAAAATAAATATTTATTCATGAAACTTACCTTACAATGAATGTTTTTTCTTGATTTGAATTTTAACTTTTTCTACAGTTTCATAAAAAATGTCTAATAATTATTCAAGGATATTGTTTTCATTTTCAATTAATTTTTTATTAAATTAACTTCATACTGATAGAAATAATATATTTTTTATTAAAAAAAATTAGTCAGTGTTTGTGCGAAAAAGTAACGGAACTTTGGTTTGATACCTTCCAGCGTTTTCTGTAAACTGCTTGAACGATTCTAACGAGAGTAAGGTCTTTAAAATGCATAAGTATAGTTGACTTTTTTTACAGTAAATTATGATTTTATAGGAAATATATAAGAACATTATGTAATCATAGGAAAATAAAAACTGATTTAAGATTAACTTCCAGTTTAAAAATAAACAGTATAAAAAGTAGGAATTTATTATTAATGTTGTATTTTGATTAAAATGAACTTATATGATTTAAAACTATTCACGTTTCTTTTATACTAGGGTTTTATCAATATATTTTTTGAATGGAAAAAGAAATATGGCGACTGTTACGGGTAAGGATTTTTCTGTTTTTGAATTTTTTAAATGAGAATTGATTGTTCGTATTATTTGGATTCTTCAGACTATTGCTCTCATCTTGAATGCTATTTTCAGGTGTATCTTGTTAAACTCTGGAATCTTTCTTTCGAACTCTGAATCTTTCTTTCGAACTCTGAATCTTTCTTTCGAACTCTGAATCTTTCTTTCGAACTCTGAATCTTTCTTCCGAACTCTGAATCTTTCTTTTGGACTCTAGAATCTTTCAGTCGAACTTGGGAATCATTCTGTTGAACTCTAAATCTGCACGGAATTTCAAATATTTAATTCATAGTATGCTCCTGTTTCATTAGCCATAACTGGATAGAAGTTCTAAGTAATTCGTAATTGCATTTTTTGAGTGTCGTCTGCATTGAGGATTAAACTTTCAACCTCCAGAAGAGTGTAACTGAATTTTACCAAGTGCTTTATCCGTTTAACGGACAATTCTAGTAGGAATTTTAGAAGTTTTAAATCTATAGTTGTTTTTTTTTTGTTTTGTTTTTTTTTGGGGGGGGTACATAGGCATCACCACTTATCAAGGCCAAGAGACCACTCGAGGATAAGGATTAAAGAGGGTACAGTAGAAATTGGGCAATATAGTAATCGTTCGTAATGAAAATTTGGTAAATTTGTGAACTTATATAGAATGGCTCATCAAAAACTTGTTTACGTTAGACTTGAAGACAACCATATTGTAGTCAGCTGGAAAGCAGGAAAACAGAAGACAATTCCATAGGCGTGCAGTTCTAAGAAAGAAGCTTTGCTCATGGAATCTACATTTAGGTTTAGGCACAGATAAAGAGTGGAGAAAATTATTGATAGTGTTTTCTGCTAGATGGGTGTTTCTTGTGAAAGTTTGGCAAGGAGGGACAATAGATTGGAGCTCAGTCGAGCACTTGTTATGAAAATGAATATAAAGCAGAAACAAACTCGCAACATCTCTTCTGTGAGAAAGAGGTTGCAAGGAAGAGAAAAGGACATCTCCTACGAGGCTACAAAGTCTATTTTAAACTCTATCAAGGCAGGATAAGTCCTTTCTAGCAGCTCCTGCTCAGATGTGGCAACAGTACTCCATCCTTGGACGTACCTGGCTTTTATATAGATAGAGAATTGCATCAGCAGTGAGATATCTACTGGATCGATAGAAGGATCCCACCATTTTTCCAGCGGTCTTGGCAATGGATTTAATGTATGTGTTCCATTTCAGATCAGAAGTAAATGTCAAGTCCAGAAGCTTGTCAAAACATGGAGCCTCCTCAAGACGATAGCCATTCATTTAAATTGATGCCAGATGGGGATCAGAACATTGATGATGTAAAGAGAGAAGCTTGGTTTTAGATGCATTAAAAGTAACAAGCCACATCTTTCCCCATTGTACCACTTGCTCAAAATCAGAGGAGAGAATCGGAGAGAACTTGGTCGTTTACGGTCTTAGATGTGCTACCATAGATAGTAGTGTCATCAGCATAAATGTCTATGAATGATGTAAGGATGTGATTTGGAAGATCATTAATGTAGATCAGGAAGAGAGTTGGGTCCAGAATGGACCCCTGAGAGACTCCAGCATTAATACTGTGAGCTTCTGATTTCTGCCTATCAACCACTACTCTTATGAATCTATCAGAGAGAAACGATTTAATAATTGAGAAGAAATTACCAGCTATATATGGAGATCTTGTGAAGTAAACCATTATGCCATAATCTATCAAAGGTCTTTGATATGTTAAGAGCAATTGCCCATGAAAGGTAGCCTCCGTCGAGAGATTTGCCAATCCTATGAGATATAACTGCAAGAACATCTGCTGTAGATCTAGCAGAATGGAAACCATATTGCGTGTCACTAAGAAGGTTATTTTTGTTGAGATGGTTGATTACTTCTCTATTTAACACAGATTCCAGCAACTTACTAATGACACACAGGAGATTTATTGGCCTGTACTAAGAGGGAGATGACCGATCACCTGAATTCTTAAATACAGAGCATACTGATGAGATTTTCCAGGGTGATGGGGAGAAATTTTCCTTAAGACAACGGTTAAACAGTTTTGTAAGGATGGGCGCTAGTTCTGGTTGAAGTCTTTTGAGTACTATAAAATGAATACCGTCGGTTGCTTTACTGGAATCAAATTGTAGATATACCATCTTACTACTTTTATATATATCACTATTTATTACTACCTACTATCATTACTCTATATATATATATATATATATATATATATATATATATATATATATATATATATATATATATATTAAGTAATGTGATTTATAATTTAAAATTTGAACAATTAAATTTCAACCAAATTAAAAATCCGTTTCATAAGAAGGAACAACAACAAATCAATTATCTGTACGATCGTTTCGGAAAACAATGCTTTTTATTGTGGTAAACATCCAGTTACGAACAATAATTACATATAGTTTTTTAATAAGCAAGGTCTCCTCGTCAGCAAATTTTGAAGGGTTTTTATTAAATCTAAAAGACACCATAACTAAACCTAGCATTAAAATTAAGGCAGATGTATCTGAAAAAAAATTAAAATAAAAGGTCTGAATTTAAAGTTGATAAGAAGTTTAATATAGGTTATAGATAGAAAAAAAAAAAAGAAAAAAGTAAATATAGATTTGAATTTGAATTATAAATTTGCCTTGAGTAAAGTATTAAAAATATATATATGCATATATATGAAAAAATAGACACACATATACATAGATATAGAGATATACATAAAAAATATAGGTATAAAAATTTACCTTTTAATTTTTCGCCTTTTGAAATCAGGAACTATGGTTAAAATACTCATATATATGTTTGCTATAGTTTTTCGCCTCTTTAAATGATGAGTTTTAAAAGGGATGTCCGTGTAATAAGTTATTTCTGTTATCGTACTTTTGATTTAAAGACGCCACGGTTTATATTCGAATGTTGTTGTTGTTTTATATAATTTCATAATGTAAGGGGGGATAATTAGGCATATTTTCTTTTATTAAGGGCGCAAGGGGGATAATTAGTCTTACTTAATTTACTAAAAAAAAAAAAAAAAACAGAGATTGTAATCTATTTTTACTAATAAGTAATTTATCATGATTTAAGGTGGTTTATATTTATTAAATTTAAACCAACGTTTATGACTACATGTAAATATTAGTTCCTGTCTTGAGTTTAAAAGTGTGGTTGCATTTTTTATATCTTCGTATTTTAAAATTTTTAGGGTCTCTTTTGTACATAGTGCACAGAATTTATTTCCTGGTTTATATGGTTTGCAAGACTCAATTACTCGCCATTTTAAGTTGAAAGAAATATTGCTATTTTTAGTTGCCAAATATAGTTGGATAGAGTAGTTTGGTTTGACAGAGAGTTATTTTTAAAAGAATGTTTGTGCGTTGAAATTCTGTGTTTTATTAGGCTAGATGTGGAACCAAAATATATTGCCTCTTGTTTATTGTGATTATTTTCCGTTAGGTCTAGTGCTGGATTATTATATGGGGGGTTGGTTTGTAATTGATCGGTAGATTGGTTTAAGTTGGTGTTATTATTTAATCTGGTAGTTGAGTTATGGCTGTTCATAGGTTCATGTAGATTTGGGTTTTTTGATACTGTGCAGCTATAGATAACATTTTTAATTTTGCATGAGCCTTGTAGGGGACATTTATTTTTTCTTCTACAGTTACAGTCTGATGTATTTTGTATAGTTGTATTTTGTAGCTTATTAATTTTCTTATTATTAGAGCTAATTATTTTTTGATGAAGGTTAGGCATAGTAGAGTAAGAGACTTTAATTGTGTTCTTATTGAAAATTTTATTATATCTATGGGGTGCTTTAAAGTTCTTATCTAATATTTTAAAAAATTCTCTGGCTATGTTTGTCTCTAGGTTTTTGGAATATGGAGGGTTGAACCATAGGGTCTCCTTATGTCTATTCTTACGTTTACGGGTTTTGGTTTGTTGCTTATTTGTATTATTATCTAATATTTGTGGTTTGGTTTTATCTTTTTTTGTCTCTTGGTTATTTTTCTTAACTCGTATGCGAAGACATTGCCATATTATATGTTATTACGCTCTTAATAGGTTTATTTTCAATGCAGTTTATGTTTCTATCATTTTTGTTTATGAATTTAATTTGCGAATTGTATCCCGAGTTTTTAAGGGCTTCATTGTAATATTTTTCGTTTTTAATAAATATGGATTTGGTAGAAGACAGTCTAGAAATTCTTAAAGCAATATTGGGAACTATTGATTTTAATATTGATTTAGGGTGGTTTGATTCATCGTGGACATATAGTAGGGATTGGTTAGGTTTATGATAGGGTTCAAAGGTAGAATTCTCAAGATTTAAAGTTATGTCCAAGAAATTAACAATTTTTTTATTGGGGTCGATTTTTATACTAAGTCCATAATTTTTAAATAATTTATGTAGAGCTTTAATTGCTTTTTCGTAATTATTATTTGTAGAGTTGGTTATGAAAAGTGCATCATCTCTGTATAGTTCTCCTTCAAGTTTGAACTGTTTATGGAGTATACAATGTATTTCATTTAAAAGGAAAAGGCCAACTAGATCAGTGACCTGAGTCGAATCCGTCGAGCCCATTAAAATGTTGAAGTGGTTAGGGGTATTTTTCCTGGTCCAATATTTATTATCAAAGGTTATTAAATACTCTCTAGCTATAAGTATTAGTTTAATTTCGTCTTGAGTTATATTAGTTAATTTTCGTGCCATTAATTCCCGTATTTCAATTACACTAGTAATTTCACTGTTACATTGAAATACACTCGGCTCTTTAGACTATTGCTCTAATCTCCTTTAAATTTTATATATATATATATATATATATATATATATATATATATATATATATATATGTATATATATATGTATATATATATATATATATATATATATATGTATATATATATATATATATATATATATATATATATATATATATAAAAATTCTATACTAGGTCTGTTTTGTAGTTAATCGTCACCTAGCATATGAATTACTTTTTTGAGTCGTCTGTTCATACCCAACTTTTCAATCTCTTTATGTATTCAAGGTCTGATAAAAAGAAATTAAATTCAAAGTCTCAAAAATGATAAGAAGGCGATAAGTCGAGCAATGCTGCAGTTTCATGATATGTTTTTTTCTTTGAGGTTGAGATGAAGATGCATAATAAGTAATAAAGTTTTGAGATTGACTGATTTTGATTTGCACAAATATCATTTCTTATTTTTTAAAAATGTTCATTAATCTTATTATTTTTAGTGAATGTAATTACAATTTGGTATTTTTATCCTTTGCAGAACATTTTTCGGTACTACACCCAATTTAATCATCGGTGATCCTGAAGTAATTGGAGAAATCCTTGTAAAAAGTTTCTCCAATTTTACAAACCGACCAGTAAGTAATTCATTTTGGTTCTAATGTCAATTAATTATTATTGCAATAAGAACAATCTGAATAGTAAATCAAGTCTTAACAAAACAAATTTTAAATTGGGCATCGAAAAACGTGTGCATAAATAAATGCACAGTTTATGCTTTATTTATTTTACCTATAAAATCGAGTTTTATCTCGCTCTGACATTGATATTAAAAGCCTACTTTTTCTATTCAAAAATTATTAAAACAAACTTCTTAATATACTCAGTCATGAATATGCGAGCGACTATCTGAAGGTTAACTAATTTGCATATTCCTTTGACAAACGAGCGTTAATTAATTACTTATTCATTTTTTATGGTTTCTTATTAGATGATTTAATTCATTTCACTGCTACGCTTAATTTTATTTATGCATAGTTTCTACATTCTGCATAATTGCATAAAGCACACGAAAATTTTATATATGAAAGTGACCTTGTCAGTGTGTATGTGAAAAGTCTCTACCAAACTCATCTCTGAATATTTGGTCTACAGAGATGAAATTTGGTATATAGGGTATTTGGACCTGTGGCATACATTTGATTTGGTTTTTAGCCCGCAAAATTGATGCTCAGGAATCAAAATTAAAAGTAAAACAGTTGACCTTGACAGAAGTAGTCGGCTAGGCCTGTTTGCATGCAGAAATCTACATTCATAAGTTAAACAACGTTATTTTTTAACTAGTTATATGGGTATGGGCGTGCCTTAGAGGCTAATGAGAGAGGGGGTTAGGGTTGTCATTTCCGACCTTCTTTAGATGCATCTTGAACTCAGGAATCTTTATCAGACTCGAGAATGCGTATGGGATTTAAAGACTACATCGGTCAAAACGTTTTAAAAATAACACCCAAGATGAGAACAGTAGCCCCAATAATCCAAATATAACAAATTTGTTGTCATGTCCTCTTGTCACTCAGCTGTGCTGATGTGATCTCGACTTTAACAGGAAGCAGGGGGAGATAATATACTTGTTAAAGCAATAAAAAAAATCTCACAATGAAAAACCATTCTTTTATAACAAGTTTACAATAAATCAGTTTAAAATAGACAAAAGGGTTCGTTTTTAATTTTGAGTGTGTATTATAAAAGATCGCTTCTAGCATCTAAAAACTAGAATGTATATCAAAGTATTTATGTGTGTGTGTGTGTGTGTGTGTGTGTGTGTGTGTGTCTGTCTGTCTGTCTGTCTGTGTGTGTGTGTGTGTGTGTGTGTGTGTGTCCACTATACGAATAATAATGAACCTTTCCACTTATTATAAAGGCCAGAAGAATATGTTTTTCAGTGTTATCAGACGATTATGCTCGAGTCGGACTGACGTATACCCACACTCTTTATTTGTTGTATTTGCTTTGTTCCCCAAATTACCTAGTTGTTTTTTTCTTCCGGGCTATTACAGGACCACAACACCTTTTGTTTATATATTTTCTCTCCACGCCCTGCAGCTTTCTCCTTTTCATTTCTAGTAGTAGTACGTTCCCATTCCAAATTCAATTCCAATGTCCTGGCTGAATATTCCGGTTGTGTTTATCTGCTTTTCCAATTTTTTTTTTTTTTTTTTTTTTTTTTGCTTTTTGCAAATAGTTTCAGATTATTCCTACGGTGATAGATTAGGCATTAATATACGATTAAAACGAATGCTAAAACACAAACCGTCCTAATTGCTAACACTTTTCTTTCTCTAGTTCATTTCGATCCACTCTCTTCATAACTTCACAGCGGTTTGCTACAATCACATATACAGAGTGGAATGATAAAAGTGTCACCCTAAAGAAAACAACACTACAGCTTTATTTTAAAACTTTTATTTTAAAAAATCAATTCAGGTAACTTGATTATGTAGCAGAGCTGACATCTATTCTATGTAGCCGCCTTCAGCCTCAATCACCACCTCGATACGGGTTCAGAATTGGGAGCATGCTTTTTCCACAAGCGCTGATGGGAGCTCGGTGAATACTCGATAGATGACATCGATAAGGCTGGCTTTGGTGTTGTGAGAGGTCATGTTGGTGATGTTCTCAATGTATGACCAAACGAAGTAGTCCAGCGGGTTCAGGTCGAGGGAGGAGGAGGGTCAGTGAGAGAAGACTACAAAGTCATAGCACTCCTTCTGAAGCACATCCAGGTACACTTTGGTGTTGACTTTCAAGCTGACTTCGAAGATGTGAGGTGGCATGATGTGGCCCTCACTCGAAACCACACCAAAGACCATAATCATAGCCAGAAACTTTGTTTTCATCACCCTGGGCACGTCCCTATTATTTGTGGTCATTCAGCGATGCATTTTGAGGATGCTGGCAATGGTCCTGTTGTTATAACTTGGATTTGTAAAAAGCATGAGTTGTACAGCAGCGCATTTTCGATCTCGTTCATTGAACATTGTATCGCTTCCAGACATGATAGAAGGCTCCTATCGCTCTTGGGATTTGTATACAACTGGCCAACTAGTAGATGATCTGCAACAAAAAAAGAAAACTGGTTTTCATCAAACGGAAATGGAATCGTCATCTTTTCTAGGGCAAGAATTTTATCGTTCTCCTCTGTAGGTGTTACTACTTTTGAGGGTTTGAAAAAATTTTCAGTGATTGAAAGTATTTGGAGTTTACACCTTTATGTTGAACTTGTTATCTTTACGAAGTGACGAGGAAAGCGATTTCCAACGAAAGCGAGAAGGAAAGAGTATAAGCAATTATAGCCATCTGATTTTTAGTGTTCGTTCGAATCGCATTTTGATATCTAATCGACCGCAATACCAGCACACCAAATGTTCAATGTAAACACACTTCTAGTTTATGGCAAGGTTACATGTGAGAGAGACACAGGTACGTTTTCATAAAAGAAATGTTTATTTTATCTTCAATGTATCGGCAGAGATTAGAGTTTGCACTGGGTTCTAAAACTATTGAAAGAACAATAAAATATCAAGTAAAATTGATATTGTTTCACGCAATCCATGAAAAGTAAGATTGATCATACCAGTGTCGTTCAAAAGTAAGGCCTCCTATTTTTTTTAACGCAAAAACCAAAACGTTGAAGAGCTACGAAGACGGGACTGATACCATTAAAACGAGTGATATTTATGTTCTGGAATTTATTTTTCTACATAGTCACCACCATTCTCAATGTACTTTTTGCCAGCGATGAATGATACCTCCGTCGTAAAAGTCCGGACCATGCTTTGTCACTCATATTTTTTTCGCCAGTCTGAAATCGATGAACCCATCGCCTAACAGTGCTGACACGAATTGCATCGGCTTTATTAACGTTCAACAGGTGCCGGTGAATGTTGATCGATTCAATTTTTTTTTTTTTTTTTGCATGGAGGGATTCAATGACGCATCTCTGCTCATGACAGAGGTTGTTTTCTTAGAGTCTCACACCGTCAATATCAACAACAGAGAGATGAAACTTTCAGGTCATGACAGAGTACGGTACGCTGTTGAGCAGCAAGATGTCTGTTCACATTACATTTAAACTTCAGCAGGCTAGTCCAGTAAGGGGAGCAGGAAACAGGGAAACTATGAAGGTAGAAGGCTTTCAAGCATCTAAGAACCTGAACAGTGAAGGAGTGGGATTTTGCTGGTTGTCGGATTAGTCGGGAGTATGTACGTCGAGGAAGCACAACTTCTATGAGTTCATCAGAGCACATTGCAATAAAGTACTTGTAAAACAGGCACAGGGATGCAACATTGCAGCAATGGGACAAAGGTCGGAGTTTGATCAATAGTGTGGGACCTATTAGATTGCAAACACTTTTTGAACCCTGCCTAAGAGTGAGAGACGCACCAGCTCAGATGAGACTTATTCACCGGCTCAGATAAAACTTATTGACAGTTTTAAAGGTTTTATTGGGTGAGAGAAGTTTGTTCACAAGGGGAGAGACCAAAATTAATTCTTTATAAAAAAAAAGGCTAAATTATCTAATTTTCTTACTTAGCCATAAAGAAATGTTCGATGAACGGACAATCTCAAGGAAATTCACTGATCCTTACATTGTTGAGCACATCTAGTGTGGCCGCTTCCTTGCTGTGAACTACCTCGAAACTGTGCCACGTGATGTAATTTTCATCTAATAATTCGGCATCTGATTTTAATGTGTTTTGTTCATGGAGCTAAGCCTGGACTTCCATGGGTGCACTGGACCTATTTCTGTTTCCCACTAAATTATCCTAACTTGTAAATGAAATTCTCGAAATTCATACTAGTTAACATAATTTCTACGTACTAGCGTAGGTCCCTAACATATAACTATTGGTTTAAGGTTTATTTACATTCATTTTCTTTTTTAAATTGCCCCTACTCAAAAAAAGGTCTGGTGTTGAAGTTAGTGTAGGCTAAGTAGGAAGATGCCAAACAATAAAATGGCGCATATAAGATCTCTGTGTTCCAATAACTGAGCATCCATTTTCAAAAAAAAATTCAATTATTTTCACTCTTTCTTCGGTTGAGAATTTATTCATATTTAAATTCTCAACGATTTAATTTTATAATTTTGAAAAGAAAAATCAAAATTAATTTATTGAAAATGTCTTTTTTTCAATGATAAAATGACTTATACACCACCCTGTATATTCTTTCAGATGACCTTCCCGGTGGATGAGTTCAGCTTAAACATGATGACCATAGCGAAAGATGATCACTGGAAATATCTTCGAACTGTCTTGGCACCATCTTACAGTTCTAAAAAAATGCGCGAGGTTCGTATGACAAAAAATGTCTCTTCAAAAATTATTTTCTATAGGAAATGCTATATCAGAATTAAATTAGCTGAATTAATTTATTATGGTTAATTATAAAAACTCGTGATAATTTTAATTTTCATGGTTAATAATATCTGTATAAAAGTCATTTCCATAACGAGAAAAATGTTGGTGGTGCATGTAGGTTATTTGAACCATGTAAGTTGTTCAAAATAATGTTTTTTCTATGTTTTTAAGGAATGTATTTGATGAGTATATCACTAAAAATGCGACAAAGACATAATTTTGTCGACTCGTAAGCTGCAAACGAAACGATATTGCAATATTTTTTTTCTTTTTTTGAAATGTAATAAACTAAGGAGAATTGATTTGGGACTTTGAAAGCTATTATATCACACTTATATATGCTCTCTAAAGACATTCGTTGAGCTTGAACTTTATCAATTTTATATATAAGTAAAAGATTCTCTAACTGAATTTTTTTTAATATGGGAAATATATATATGTTTAGCATATTACAATTGGCATATACAAACTGATTTACGTTTCAAGTAAATGATATATATATATATATATATATAATATATATATATATATATGTGTATATATATGTATATATATATATATATGTAGTAGTAGTAAGTTATAAAAATATATATGGCATATTTTTATAACTTACTACCTAGCTATACCTATGTATTGAGCACTGTTGAAGTAAATACATAAAGTTTACGCATAAAATAATACGTTCGTATATTAATTTATGTGATTAAATAAAGTAGTCATATATATATATATATATATATATATATATATATATATATATATATATATATATATATTTGCTTAATGATATGCAAGTAAATGTGTGTTTTAATTTTGCTTTCTTGTTGATTTTTAATATTAATTTTCTTTTTAGATTCAAATATTTTGTATTCTTTGAAAAATCAATTTACTTCAATAAATTGTACTATAATCGAAATAAATAAGGCATAAAGTTATTCAAAAGTGTGGGGAAGGAAGTCTATGGTCATCTTTGCGACTTTACATATGATTTGTCTATGCTATTCTCATAATCATTATAATACCATATTTACTACAGGGATCATGCTACCTAAAATTCCCAAATCAATTATTATTTTTTTTTTAATATATATATTTTTTATAAGGGAGTCACCACTTATCAAGGCCCGACAGCCACTCAAGGATAAAGGTTAATGAATGTAAGGTAGTAGGGTAATAATCGTTAACAGTGTAGATTGGGTAGAATTTGGATTATTTAAAGGGACGGCTCACCAAGAACTTTACATTGGACTTGAAGGCTACCATGTTGTAATCAGCCGGGAAGCAGGCCAATGAAACAGTGTTCCACATGCGAGCAGTTCTAGAAAAGAAGCTTTGTTCATGGGATCTGAATTTAGATTTAGGCACAGATAGAGAGTAGGGAAAATTGTTGATAGCGGTTGTAGGTAGTCGAGTGTTTTTGTGAAAGTTTGGCAAAAGGGAACCATAGATTAGAGCTCAGACGACCATTTGCCATGAAAATAACGATAGAGCAGAGACAGGCTCACGGCGTCTCTTCTGTGTGGAAGAGGTTGCAGAGAAGAGAAAATATTCTTTTATAAGCTTAGCCAAGGATAATCATTGGAAATATCTCCAGACTGTCTTGGCGTTATCTTACAGTTCTAAAAAAATCTGTGAAGTTGGTATGACAACCTGTAGCACTTTAAATCTTATGCTTTCATCAACGATCGATCAACAATCAAATAAAATAATTTTTTTTCTACATACAGTGTTTATACGTGTTCTTTTTATTCTCTTCATTATTGGTTTGTTTTCATCTTCACCACGTTTTATGTGTGCCCATAATCGTCACGTGGTTGTCGATCATCACGTTCTCAACTTCTCATACAAGACATAAGAAAGATGTTCGTTGAGTTTCTTCAAGGTTTTATCGGCGAGAATGGAGTTATGAGTTTTAGTTATTAACTAAATAATTATTTCTTTCTTAAACTTACTAGGTTAAACCAACCAACATCTTGTTAATCTTTCCTAGGCATGGTCCCAAATAGTAGCTCCTTTGGTCCAAGTGTCGAAATGCCTTGTTGGGGATGAACGTGATTAACAGAAACTTAAGAAATAAGTGATGCAACGGACAGAGACATCGGTAACATTCGTTGAAATTATCAGTTTCTACATCATTTGGACGTGTCTCGTTCGCGTACTCTCAGGAGAGAGAACTGAACTGGAAAACCTTTGTTTCTCTCGTTCGAAAACGTGGCGTCATCATATCCTCATTATCATTCAATCATATTTTGTCTATGAAGTTTGAGCTCTTGTCCCTACCTTGTCACCCATCTTTCATTCAACCCTGAGAACGGTTCTCTTTTACAAATCTGGATTATCCTGACATGCACTACAAGTTACCCTCACCAAAATTAACCCTTGCTGAATTAATCTCTATTTACTGACGTATGTAACATTATTTTTTCAGAAAGAGGTAAAGGTAATATGGAAATTTAATTGGTTAAATAAATTTATTATGATTAATTATACAGACTCAATATTCAAGATGATAATTTTAGCCTAAAATATGATGTAATCAAATGAGTAGGAATCGTTAAAACAAAAATAAAAATGATAGAAAAATAAATGAAATATTTTTATCTGATCCCATTTTTAATTTGAATGTATTTTTTTTTAATTTCAGATGGTTCCATTGATTGAAAATGTCCTGAAGACATTTGAAAAGAATTTAAATAAAATTGCAGATAGCAAGGAACCAACAGATGTCACCATGTGAGTCGATTTCTCTATTTTAATGATTCACTTTCAAATAAAATATAGACAAAATAATATTTATAAGCTATTCTATGTAATCAATGGTTTATAATTGCAATGGAAATCTGAAAACCAAATTTTGTTGTCAGTTTTGCCCGATTATTACTTTTTACTAAGAATGAATATAAGTTTTGGCGACATGTTTATCAATAACCAATATTGGATTAACAAGAAAAAATAGTAATTAATTTTATTAATATTTTGGTGTTTTTTTTAATGATCCTCAAAACATTGAATAAAATATTACCAAGCAATGCCAGACATGGATAGCTAGTTGTGAATAGAAAGGACTGTGCTTTAACACTCGAACTTTAAAATTATTTAGATATAAGAAAATGTTTAGTTGATGGCAATATTTTTCCTGAACTTTTTTTTTAATTCAATTTTCACCCCAAACAAGGCACAGTGTCACTTTGAAATAGGGGGCTACTATCGGGGACATAAGTTGCAGGGGTATTATGAAGGGAGACAAATTCTGTCAATGAATTAGTAAATTCATTGTTTAAAGAAATTGTGACTGACGGACAGACAGATAAAATCTCTATTTATAGAATATAAATTGATATTTTCACTCATTGAACTAATTTTTTTATGAATAAATGGATTTAATTTCGTAATGAAATAATGTTGTTAATTTATTGACCGTTAAGTATGCAGTTAGGATTAACATAATGTTTGTCTTAAATTATAAGTTTGTTTTTTTAATTCAATTTTCACCCCAAATAAGGTACAGTGCCACTTTGAAGTAGGGGGCTACTATCGGGTACATAAATAGCATGGACATTATGAAGGGAGATTAGTAGCAACATGTCTGTTCACATTACGCATGAACTTCTGCATGTCAGTACAGTTGGGAAAGCAGAATCCCAGAAGGGAGTTCCAAAGTCTAGCAGTTCTGGGGAAGAAACTATTGGAGTAGAAGGCTTTCTTACACCTAGGGATCTCTAATGTGAAGAGGTGGGATTTTGCTGTTTGTCGGGGATATTTACATCAAGGGAGTACAAGAACTTGTAGTTCGTCAGAGGATTCACCATTAAAATACTTGTAGAACAGGCAAAGGGATGCAACATTTCGTCGATGGGATAGATGCTGAAGCTTAGATGTCAGTTCAGGACCTATCAGGTTGGCGTCTCTCTTTTGAATCTTGTCCAGCAGTGAGAGACTAGTAGCAGATGCACCAGCCCAAATGTGAACACAGTACTTCATGCAAGGGCGAATGGTGGTTTTATAGAGGACTTTCAAGTGTAAGTAGCTTTCTAGCACGGTAGAGAGAGCCCACTTTCTTTGCAGCAGCCTTGGCAATGTTCTCAAGATATCTGTTCCAACTCATGTTCCCTGTGAACGTTAGGCCGAAGAGTTTAAAAATAGTATTTTCAGGTAATGTGTTTTTGGCCATTGTTATTGGTGGTAGTGAAGGTTTCTTGTAGTTATTGAAGGAAACAAGCTTAGTCTTGGTAGCATTGAATGTGACCATCCATTTTTGTCACCATTCCACTACAGATTGGAGGTCATCCTCTTATGTCTCTGCCATTTCCTTACATATACGTTCGTTTGTTTTCCCCTCGTGCCTGTTATAGAGCGTGGTGTCATCAACAAATATACCCATCTCAGAGACAATTTTATCAGGGAGGTCATTTATGAATATCAGGAATAATAAAGGTCCAAGGATAGACCCTTGTGGTATACCTACATTTATATCATATTGTTTAATATAGGACCATCGAGGACAACCTGGATTTTTCTCTTACTTAAGAAAGATTTAATTAAGTTATGCATTTGTCATGATGCCATATAATCTGATTTTCCTGAAAAGACCGGCTGCCATACTCTGTCAAAAGCCTAAGATATATCTACGGCTACCGCTGTACCTACCCCTTAATTGTCCAGTGAATGGTATATATGCTCAGAGATTATAGTTAGGATATCTGCTGTGGAACAGCCTTGCCTAAATCCATATTGATGGTCGGTCAGAAGTTAAGCAGCTGTAAGGTGATGGACTAGAGGTTGATTAATTATGGATTCAAATATTTTGGTAAAAAGCGAAAAGAGGCTAATGGGGCGATAATTTACTGGGTCAGTTCTTTCGGCAGAATTCTTGAAAACTGGTACCACAGAAGCATTTGTTGTAAAGTTTGGAGAGAACTGGAGCAACCTTGGCGGAGCATTTTTTTAATAGTACAGTCAGGATGATATAGGTCCACATGCTTTCGTGGTGTCTAGGTTTTTATGATACCATGTACCTGAGAAGGGGTGATTTTCAGATCATTTAGTGTGGGGACTGTCCGCAAAGGAAAGTCAGGGAGGGAGTGGTTTGTTGGGTCAATGTGGAGTTAGAAGCATGTTAGCCTTCTCAATTGCCGTGCAAACAACTTTGTGATTGTTTAATAGTGGCGGAATTATTGATTGCCTATTATCCGATAAATAATGATAAATCTATCTAGGGATTATTTTTTCTTGGTCCCCTAAAATCAACAGAGATTAGACCATTCCTGTAATGATCCGGTCCCTGTTGATTTTGTGGTGGGAGTTCTGTGCAGTTCGAGGAGGTCCACCTCTTCCCAGTTTTTGCATTCTCTCTTTGAGAAGGGGGTTAGTTTATTGCTAATCGCCTGGGGCGCCCTTACCGGGAAATGTCGACGGGCTGCCCAGGCACTTTTTATAGGTTAGAATGCCCCCTCCTCTGGAGCGCTGACTTCTCAATCCCACTTTCCGCCTCTTGCATCCTAAGTTCTTGTAGTGGGAGAGAACTAAATTTTATTAAATCATAAATAATGGTGAAGAAAGATAGAGGAATAAATTTAAATAATAATCGTGTTCAGCCCAAAGAACATGTGATTGTGCCGTATAAAAAGTGTGGTTGGTTATACACAAAGCCTTCACCACTATAAACAAATCTCCTGTGTGGATTTCCGAGCATTTTAGTTGATGCGACGGAAGCTCATACGTCAAAATCGATGGGAGAGTCCATCATCATTCAACGTTCTGAAAAGAAGACATAATTGTTTTAAAACGATTGTAATTTAAACGATTAGATAGAGCGAGAAACGCTCTTTAAAATGATATATAAAGTAAAGATATTATAACGAAACTTTATTTGAAAATACATCATTTGAAATCAAAATTAAAAATTCCGCAAAAACTTTCTAGTCAAGCTAATATTATTTAAAACTAGTTAACATACTCGTCATACGATATATGACGTACGTAAAACTTCTTACATCAAAATACAAAAACATTGTTATTTTGTAAACAGATTTTTCTTTTTTTTTTTTTTCTTCTTTTTTTTTCGTTTATCCAGTTTATTTTCAGGTTATACAATGGATGTTATAGCATCGACTGGCTTTGGAATTCATGTCGATTCACAGGAAGACCCCGACAGCCCAGTTGTTAAAAATGCTCGTAAAATTTTTGCGGGTGACTTTTTTAAATCTCTACAAGCAGTTGCAAGTAAGTAATTATAAAAAACACATTTATCTCTATTTATTATATAAAAGACATTTTGTCTTTGTGTCTGTGAATGTATTCTCTATGGACTCCGAAACGGCTGGGCCGATTTATTTATTTTTTTTATTTCACACAAATATATTTATGTGTCTGAAAGTGTTCTTAGATAGATTTTATATCGAAATTCGATGATAAAATATTCGATTAAAGAAGGAACAGTCCGATTTCGAGCAAAGTTTACTCCCTTATACAGTCTAACATCGCAAATGCATTTGAGAAGTTTTATTACCGAACAGGCAGAAGAGCCTGGTGTATAAAATCAACAGTAGGTTCTTTGATAAAACAGGGGCGCGTTCGAAATTAATGTTTCACTTTAAAGCACAGGTGAACCATGATGCTTGACTTTTGTATTTAAAACTTTAATATAACATAATTTTAGAAAATCAACAGTAGGTTCTCTACAGTGCAATGTAGATTACAATGCATTGTGAACTTAGTAATTTCGTGGAGGCATGTGAAGCTTCTTCCTAGTGTACGGTGGTGGGTCTCTGACTAGAGCAGGCAATCAATCAATTTTGCTTTCATTTAAACTTCAGAAAATGGTGATGAATGTTATAGAGTCATTTGAAAGTATAGGGTGTTTTTTAGAGGCGGTGAACTTTAAAATAAATCACAGAAAAATATTTTTATTATACAAATATGTGGTTTATTCCAAAGATTAATTTTTGACATTTATATTTTAAATACAATTTCGGGCCCCCAGAACTTGCGCATATATGGCATAATCTGGAGTTCCAATTTTTATTAACTCTACACATAAAAGTAGGGTGTGTTAAATAAAGGATATATATCCACAATAGCCCATCAAATGTTGTCCTCTAAGTGGTCTATTGTGTCTGGTTTATTAGCATAGACATAGGACTTTACATATCCCAAAGAAAATAATCTAATGGGTTTAAATCGCATGAATGCAATGGCCAGATCCATTTTGTGAAATTATTCCTTCATGAATTGTTTCTCTCAGTAAATTGATTGCAGCATTTACTGCTCGGATGTTGGTCTCTTCATGATGAATTGCCAAACCAAGCTGAACTCAAAATAATCGGTAATGCCAAATCTGGAATTAAAAAAATAGAGTTGTCAATTTAAAGTTCAACACCTCTAAAAAAATAATACGATATATTATATCGAAGGCCACAACTTACCCCAACAATATTAGCAGATAAATGAGGCCAATGTAAGCGGGCCTCTGTAAAAGAGTATTAACTCACCATTAGCAACCAAAACACTTTACACTTGTCACTCTGACATTTGATATGGCATTGCCTCCGTCCTTCATTTTTTATAAGACTATAAAAATTTACTAACATTCAAAATTTACAACTTTGAATCATAGAAACAATACCAGTTGTTGACCAGCAGTATCTATAGTTCAAGAAAATGTCACACTATTAAAATGTTGTAGTCTTAACAGACCAAGAAAAATAAGACAGCAAGGAGGTAGAGTTAACAAGAGTTTGTATTTACAAAAAGTACCGAAGTTATGGGTTGTCAGAGACTGCTTCTTGTTTTTATCAGTATGCATAGTGTCGGCAACAAGAAGGTAATTAACAAGAGTATGTACGTATGGAAAGTACAGAAGTGATTGATTGTCAGAGACTGCTTCTAGATTGATCATAGCGACACTCAATCTGTCACTACTATTATCGCTGTTTGTAATGTCATGAAGAATTTATGTGGTGATGCAATAGGGTATACCAGCATCGAAATTAGAATAATCACCAAACAGCGATGGAGTGAGATGTGTATGTCTATGTTTTGTTGGAGAACGACAGAATTTCCACAACTTTTTTAACAAGGAGATTTATTCCGCTGAAAAATGCATTTTCACTTAATTTATTACTAAAACAAGAGCAACATAATGTGACATGCAAAAAGTTAATGAACAAACATTTCATGAAAAATGGACGATTTCCTGCATTTTTGGAAAATTATAAATCAATTGTTTTCTTGTTGGCCATTGTGGTAGTGGTAGAAATAGTAGTAGTATCCTATGCGTTTGACCCCTATACCGCTATTTTTAGCCAGTCTAGGAAATTATATTCAGAAAGATGGGCTGTCACATAGTCTCCTTCCAGTCGGGTGACTGGACAGTGTAAGATCAGGTGATCTATGTCCTGGGGGGGGGCTTCTTTGCACTTTGGGCAGATTGGGAAGTCTATTTGTCTCCACCTGTGTTTGTTTATTGCAATCCCGCAGTGTTTTGTACTGATGTGGTTTGCGGCTACTCACTGCTTCCTATTATTTGTAGCAAAACCTGGGAAACACAAAGTGCTGATCTTTTCATTCTTTGCATCGTCACTTCTTTTATCCTCGCAGTATTTCATGAGTGGCTGTGATAGAGTTGCCGATTGCTTTACATTTGTTAACTTAGACAAAAGTAAGTTTCCATTCATGAATGGCATAGGGAAACTTTGCTGAGTTATTCAAAGTTTTATTTGAGAGAATCATCTTAGGAGAGAGAGACTATATGATTTACTTAGTTTCTTAACTTCAGTAATGAGTTTATGTGCAGACGGACAGAGTCATCAGTAACATTCAGCTTAGATTATTTCTACATTCTCATTTCATGTTTCGTCCGTATCGTTTCCCGAGAGGGACTGATTGTAAACTCTGTTTTTCTCGCTCAAAAAAACGTGACGTCATCTCATATTGTAATGATTTGGCTATATGTTTTATCTACGGAGTTTGACCTTTGCTCTCTGCTTGAAATTACGTCATCTCTCTCTGAGCACATTTCCGTTTGCCTAGATTATCCCGTCATGTACTAATGTGACCCTTATCCAAATTCACATTAACTAACTTAGTTGCTGTTTACTGGCGTAGGGTCCCAATCATAATAACACATATAAACATGCAACTAATAAACTCCATACATGAACATCACGTGTTCTTTTAATTCCCACCACGATGGGGAGCTTCCCAAAGAGTTCTCAGAACAACAGTAGTCGCTACAGTGCTGCAGAATATTGTGCCCCAGCATGGTCTTGGAGCCAACACACAAAATCAACGTATGTATAAAAAGACTTTCGTTTCTTGATCGCTTGTTGGTTAAAATATGGCATGGGTGATCTCACATTGATGAAGACATATGTCCAAATATTACAGTGTTTTTGCTTAAATAAAGTGCCAAACTTTTTTTTTTTTGTTTCTCACATGACATTACAGAAGTTCTTGGCCTTCGGGACAAGATCAAAGTGTAGTATCTGTTCTTCGGATGCTGCACTTCTATTTCTTGTTCTCTTTCGGTGGAGGAGAAATCCTTCACGACTGAGACAATTTGTATTTTTGTACCTTTTCTTCACATTATAAAACGACCCTGGTGTCTAACTCTGTCCCGTGGGGAGGCATAGTAAATAGGTACAGAAGTTTTCATATAATGAAGGGAGACAACTTATAACTGATTAGTAGAAATGAGACGACTCATGACACAATTTGATTAAATAACAACATTTCATTTGAATTTCAGTGATCTTTCCTACACTTGCGCAAGTGTTAAACAACTTCAAACCTCTCTCAGCGCTTGGAAATATGGATTATTTTGCTGATTTTTGCCAGAAACTCGTTGCAGAAAGGAAAAAAGAGAAAAACACGGTAAATATGTTCACTCTTTTTTTTCTTTGCAAATAAATGTTAATTTGAAAAATGTTTTTCTTCTTCTTCTTCTTCTTCTTCTCCCTTTTCATATTGTGAAGAAATTTTGTTCATGATGTCGATAACAGTTAGTTTAACAATTAATTTTTTTTTTTACTCTTTTCGCCTCAAACAAAGCATATTGCCACATGGAACGTAGGGAGCTACTATTTGGGATTGTGTTTAACCGAGAACTGTGAGGATTTAAGTAGCAAGATATCTTCACATTACATTTAAACTATTGCATGTCATTACAGTCAGTGAAGCAGGGAACAGGAAGGGAATTCCAAAATCTAGCAATCATAGGGGAGAAACAATTATATTAGAAGGCTTTCCTGAATCTAGGGACCTCAACAGTGAAGGGGTGGGATTTTGCTGCTTGTTGAATTAGTCGGGAATATGTACATCAAGGGGACACAAGTGCTATTGGTTTATTGGAGCATATTCCATTAAAATATTTGTAAAACAGGCACAGGGATGCAACATTGCGGCGATGAAACCGAGGTTGGAGTTTGGTTGATAGTGCGGGACCTATTAGATTGGAAACTCTTTTTTTTAACCCTTTCTTAGAGTAAGTGATTAGTGATAGATATACCATCCCAGATGTGGCAACAACAGTCCATGCATAGCTGAATTGTGGCTTTGTAAAGATATAGGATAATCTCTGGTGGGAGTAATTTTCTTTGCTGCAATCTTGGCAATGTCCTCAGTGTATTTGTTCCAATTCATTGATGTGTTTTTGTTCATTCACTAGTCTGGGCATATAGTTTTCTATCGTAAGCTTAAATTATTTTCACCATTTTTATATCCATTTCAATCACTCTATTCATGTTTTTATGTTCGCCTTGATTCGGTTTCATTTCGTAATTTTATTTCGTATTTATCATTCTGAAATAAATAGATAAAAATTTTACTTAAACAACAGATTTAATAAAAGATAAGTGATATTAGCTTTAAATATGATTAAACTAAAAATTTATCAGGTAAATTCGACATATTGCTGTCAAATTTCCATCTCCAACACTCGACAATTTTTCAAGTTAACTTGCACACCTCCTTCCAACTTGTCCACCTGTTCACTTCACGTCCATTTTTATTCACCTGTCTCATTTGCATCGAAATGGCAAAAGTCTCCATCGTTCACATGACCGTCAACTATAAAACCAACTGGGTGTCGCCATTTTAGCCTTTCTTTCTTTCTTTCTTGTTACGCGACCAACCCTTTGAAGCATGCACACATGCTAGCCAAGTTATGATTTTCTCTACAAAATATTAAAAAAAAAAAAAAACCCAGAAGTATCTCAATTGATGCATTAAAGCGATAGCTGTCACAGTGGGAGAGAATGTAATATGAAAGGTTGGTGCAAGTCTATAAATGGTCCACAAGTAATCTTTTTTACTATAAAAATCTGAAAAAACTCTTTATAATGTACGTACTTGTCACTGCATGAAAATGTCATATTCCAAAAATCATGTAAATCGATCAAGTAGTTTTTTTTTTATTTAAGAAAATCAAATATTATGAGACATTTTATCGAAAAAAAACTTCACGCCATCTTGTTTTTGAATGATACACTGCTAGCGACACCTATTGGGAATGTTTGGAATATAAGATCGGCAAGGGGCAGACAATCAACTGTCCATGCTATAGAAAAAAAAATTGGATAATTAAGACATTTATAAGTTTTTGAGGATGTGGAAAACGAAAATAACATTTAAAATTCCAGCAAACGAGTAGTTTCCAAGATATGAAGAATTTTACGTAAATTGAGCACCCACACGTTAATCATCATCATCATCATCGGCGGTCACTTGTGTCCGAGTAAGACTGTCCTCCGTTGTGGCTTCTGTGGGTCCTCAGGTGAGCATAGAGCCCAATCCTAGACCCAATTTTTCTTGTGCAGTTTGGGCAGATAAAGGTAGTGGTGGTGGGGTAGGGTTGGGTGTGTCTGGTTGATAATCTGTCCTTTCTTAGCTTGCGTTTATCCTCAGCAGCTTGATTTAGGTCACTACTATAAAGCGCTATAATGTTTGGAATATAAGATCGGCAAGGGGCAGACAATCAACTGTCCATGCTATAGAAAAAAAAATTGGATAATTAAGACATTTATAAGTTTTTGAGGATGTGGAAAACGAAAATAACATTTAAAATTCCAGCAAACGAGTAGTTTCCAAGATATGAAGAATTTTACGTAAATTGAGCACCCACACGTTAATCATCATCATCATCATCGGCGGTCACTTGTGTCCGAGTAAGACTGTCCTCCGTTGTGGCTTCTGTGGGTCCTCAGGTGAGCATAGAGCCCAATCCTAGACCCAATTTTTCTTGTGCAGTTTGGGCAGATAAAGGTAGTGGTGGTGGGGTAGGGTTGGGTGTGTCTGGTTGATAATCTGTCCTTTCTTAGCTTGCGTTTATCCTCAGCAGCTTGATTTAGGTCACTACTATAAAGCGCAGCACCTTCGTGGACAGCGCTCCTCCATGCCAACCTGCTCCCAGCTACATCCTCCCATGTCTCAAGGTCCATGTGAAACCGCTTTAGATTTACTTTGATGTTGTCCTTATACCTCATCTTTTGGCCACCCTGGGCACGCTTTCCCTCAACAAGCTGAGAGTAGAAAATCTGTTTTGGGAGGCGGAGGTTCCGATGAACCTGAGAGCGATGCCGTCCAGAGCCTAGGCTCCTGGTAGGGCTACCCATGGCGGTAAGGTTGAAGGGGAGGTTCCAGACAAAGAGTGATCCAAAAGACCTCAACGGCTGATGCGGCGGATGATGACAATAATGACACAACGGCACTGAAGGCGGATGAAGGCTGCAACAGAAGAGAGTCTCCAGTCGTCGTGGTTCTCCATGCCATTGGAATCAGGCCCTCCTCTGCCAAGGGGCCGTGTGGTGGCTGCAGGCGCATCAGTCTCCCCACGTTAAAAGACATCACGCGCAGGCATTCTCCCGAAAGGGAACACATCCTACTCTACATCATGGATGGAAAAGTCTTGTGACAGTTTTAGTCATTAAGCTCCCGGACTGAGACAGAGAGAGCTCTCCCTTAATTCCCGGATAGAAAAAGTCCTGTGGCGACCAGGAATTGGTGACGGGAGCAGAACAGTGTAGTCTGGCAGCTCCTAGCTGCAACCTGGCACATAGGCGGTGGGTGCCAGATTCAGTCGTTAACCTCACGGACCGAGGCAGAAAGAGTTTTTTGGCAGCTGCATCCATGACTGAGCAGCCCTGTTTAGAATCCACTCTGCTCACCCCAGTAGGGGAGGGGGGTTAGAAAAAGTACCCCTAAACATAGCCTGCCTCAAAAAAACCCGTCTGGACTACCGCATCCAGAGGGATCACCACCACGCGGTCGGAAAAAGAAAGAAAACTTACGCCTATATTTTGGAACCTGGAATGTGAGGACCCTCATGGACAACAAAACAAGTGATCGACCCGAAAGAAGAACTGCCATTATCTCAAGAGAGCTAAGGAGGTTCCAGATTGACATAGTTGCACTCTCTGAAACCCGACTGGCTGACGACGGGCAGCTGAGGGAGGAGAAAGGCGGGTACACCTTCTTTTGGAAAGGAAGGCCTGCAGAAGAGCCACGTATCCATGGCGTGGGCTTTGCTATACAGAACAGCCTCATCCGCCACCTCAATGAGCCTCCTGTGGGCGTCAACGAGCGCCTAATGACTATGCGCCTGATGCTTGTGGGCAGCCACACGTTAATACTACTCCAACAAAAATTCGGCAAATGTGTATTTCAGCGGCGTAAATTCAAGTTTTACACTAGTGGTGACCATAAAGTGGGTGATCATTATACGTTAAATTATTATAGAAAAGTGATCCCCCAGTTTCTTTAAACTAACATTTCTTCATATCTTGGAAATTTTCGTTTTCAACATCTTCAAAAACTTATAAATGTCTTAATTATCTAAATTTTGTTTTTGATAAAATGTCTCATAATATTTGATTTTCTTAAATAAAAAAAACCTACTTGATCGATTTACGTGATTTTTGGAATATGACATTTTCATGCAGTGACAAGTACGTACATTATAAAGATTTTTTCAGATTTTTATAGTAAAAAAGATTACTTGTGGACTATTTATAGACTTGCACCGAAAGGTTTTCTTAACTATAGTAAAATACACGTATATATGATATTATAATTTATGCAGATTTCGTGTTTATTATTATATAGCCAATACGCTATTAATTGAACTTGCTTTCGTTGCTAAAAAGCACTTTTGACCAATATGAAGAGTCATGATCTTCATTGCATCTGACGAAGTCCAGTCGGCGCTTTCTGTTCTAAATCATTGGCTTGCGTCTTACAACATTTCCTCGCAAATGAAATTCCTTTAATATCTCCTTGACAGTAGAAAGAGAGCAGTTTTTAACAAGATTACACTATTGTTGGATTTGAGGAACCGTTTCAAATCTGTTTCTTAAGCTGCGGATCTTGATAGCATTGTCTTCCCTGTTAGAAGTAACTCTAGTACAATCAGATTTAGGGGCATCACGAACACTGCTGGTGTTTTGGCGCTTTTGCACAGTTTTTCGTAGCGTTTTCTCATCACATTTCAATCTGTATCCGATTTCTCGATTGGATAAACCAGAAAGGTGGAGATTAATGAGCTCCTGACGATCAATAAGAGAAAGTCTTGGTATATGAACTAAATGTTACGTTGTATAACCTGGAACAACAACATTATGATTAGAGATGCTTTGTTGCCTGTTGGTGAATATTTTGAACAGATTTAGGTGCGATAATTTAAGCTGATTTTAAGCGAATTTGTTGCTGCAGACTTTCTTCTTGCTTCCTCAATTTGAAGTTATTTTTTTAAATTGACGTGAACGCTAGAATATTTCAATTAAAAGTCAAATATGAACAGTTAAAATTATAGAATAAAGTCCGAATCAAATGAAGTATAGGTTGTTTAAACAGTTATATTAAATTTAGCTTAAATTTGCAGTTTTTGAAAAGTTACAAATGCGGACTTTCTTTTTGCCGCCACTGTATATCAAGTTTCAAGTTCGTAGACCAAA
Organism: Euprymna scolopes; assembly: GCF_053919585.1. Taxonomy (NCBI): domain Eukaryota; kingdom Metazoa; phylum Mollusca; class Cephalopoda; order Sepiida; family Sepiolidae; genus Euprymna; species Euprymna scolopes. The sequence goes on from NC_136483.1 coordinate 192,382,068, forward strand.
AATTAACAATAGTTTGGTAGTGACCATTACTCACACAGATATATATATATATATATATATATATATATATATATATATATATATATATATATATATATATATATTCAAAATAAATAAATAAAAATATTCACAATAAATAAATATATATATATATATTCAAAATAAACAAATAAAAATATTCACAGTAAATATATATATATATATATATATATATATATATATATATATATATATATATATATATATATATATATATATATATAAACGAAATGTTTTTTTTATTTTCAATTTAGACATTAAAGCAGTAGAAATTATGTTACAGTGGGAGAGAATATAATATAACTCTTTAATATCTTAACACCATAATAGAATACTTCTTGGCTTTCGGGCCAAGTTAGCTTTGTGCCTAAATTTCTTGTTCATTTTCCGTTTTATATTTCTTTTATAATGAATAAAAGTTTAATATCTCAAAGTGTAGTATCTGTCCTCAGATGCTACACTTCAATTTCTTGTTCTGTCTCAGTGGAGGAGAAATTTTTCACGACTGAGACAATTTTTATTTTTGTTCCTTTTTCCACATCAAAAAAACGACACTGGTGTCTAACTCTCTCCCGTGGGGAGGCATTGTACATAGGAACTCTTTAATATGTACAAAAGCATGATAGCATTGATACTTTTGCCTATCAACAACTATTTTTATAAACTAATCAGAGATAAATGATGTCATAGTTGAGAAGATATCGTCATATATTTCATGACTTGCATATTTGTAAAGCAATCCTTTGTGTCAGATTTTATCAAATATAAAAATAATCTTTGTATGTTAAGAGCTATCTTACTAGAAAGTTTGATCAAGCGATTCACTGATCCCATGCAATATTTTTTATTATTAAAATCGCCCCCAGACAAGGCACAAAGCCATTTGATATAAGAAGCTAAAAAAAAAATATTACTTCAAGGTCAAAAACTTGCCAACAATAAGTGTTAGCTGGATAGGTTTCAATCCAGAAAACAGCGATTTTCCCACCTTTGTCAAAAACATCACTCATGAGATTTGAGGAGTAAAGGACAGAATAAGGGAGGCGGAAGTTATGGGACTGTCGAAAGTAAATCCAAGATTCACTTTTTATTTACACGCAGGACATCAACAGTTGATCTTGCAAGACTAAATTTATGTTGTCATTAAATAGTTCGCTTTAGCTGAGATTATTTATAACTTACAGAATATTGATGATCTCTGCCGAGATGCAAAATACTGAACTGAACTGAACAATACTTTCCAAGGAGATCAAAAGCATTTTTTCTATAAACAATAATTGAATAACTTTTTAAAGATAGGAACACGTTCTACTAGCAGATTTAGCGCAACGACTGGAATGTTGTTATGACCAGGGATTAAGCAATCCTTGTTTCACTATAGAATCATCAAGCATTGCCAATAAATAAAATCCAAAGTTAGCGTCTACTAAAATTTTTATTTGAAAGAGTTCTGATTCATTTCTGGTTTGAAGTATGAATCGGCAATTTCTTTCCAAATTTATAATTTATCTATCTATCTATATCTATCTATATATCTATAAAAGTGAACGTGTCTGTCTGTCTGTCTGTGTACATTTCCCTTTGTAATAACTCTGTCAATTTTTAGTCTACAGACTCGAAATTTGATATACAGGGTACTGAGATTTGGGAAAATTTATGTGATCGGTTTTCGGCCAGAGATTTGTCGATTAAGAGGTCAGAGTTCAACGATTTGACCTTTGAGAACTCTACCAAACTCCTCCGATAATTTTGGGACTAAACACTTGAGATTTTAAATATGGGTTCCTTGGACATGGATTTAACTTAATGACTTGATTTGAGCCCAAAACAATAAATTTTAAGTGGGCATAATAGGGGTCAAAATTTAAAAAGTTTACCGCTTTTTTTTTTTTTTGCTCAGTATACACCTCCAAATACCTGGGCAACGCCGGGCACCCATGCTAGTAATAGATAATAACGTGAGGAACCGGATGAAAGAAACTTATCACTTTAGCAAAATCAGGACCAATTTACCTCCAAAGATAAATAAAATGAAATAAAAGATGAATGACAAAATGAATGAAAAATAAATGAAAAGGTGAATACAAGAACTTATATATATATATATATATATACTAGCATTTCAGCCCGGCGTTGCCCGGGTGTTTTGATGTGTATGTTGAGCAAAAAAGAAAAGTAGTAGTAGAAAGGCAGGCCGAACCCGTACCGCAAAGGAGGAAAGGAACGGGGTAAAACCCCTTAACCGCCAAATTTCTAGCCGAACACTGATCACATCGATTTTCCCAAATCTCAGTACCCTGTATATCAAATTTCGAGTTTGTAGACTAAAAATTCACAGAGTTATTGTGTAGGGAAATGTACACAAACACACAGATACACAGACACACACACAGACACGTTCACTTTTATATATATACTAGCATGGGTGCCCGGCGTTGCCCGGGTATTTGGAGGTGTATGCTGAGAAAAAAAAACGGTCAATTTTTTTTAAATTGACCCCTATTATGACCCCTTAATATTTATTGTTTTGGGCTCAAATAAGGTTATTAAGTTAGATCCATGTCCAAGGAACCTATATCTAAAATTTTAAGTGTTTAGACCCAAAATTTTCGGAGGAGTTTGGTAGAGTTCTCAAAGGTCAAATCGTTGAACTTTGATCCCTCAACAGCCAAATCTTTGGCCGAAAACGGATCACATCGATTTTTCCAAATCTTAGTACCCTGTATATCAAATTTCGCGTCTGTAGACTAAAAATTGACAGAGTTATTGCCTAGGGAAATGTACACACGCAGACAGACACACAGATGCACAGACAGACAGATACGCAGACACGTTCACTTTTATATATATACTAGCATGGGGTCCCGGCGTTGCCCGGGTGTTTGGATGTGTTGAGCAAAAGAAAAAAAGTGGTAGTAGGAAGACAGGCTCGAACCCGTACCGTAAAGGAGGAAAAGAATGGGGTAAAACGTAATGTTTATGCTGTTACGACCAACGCCAAACCGGAAGCGACATTTATTTTTTTTAATTAATGCTAGACAATCTAAAGGAGAGGATAACTTTAAAAAATATCGGCAAAAAAAGTTACTCCCCCCCCCCTCCCGCTGTAGAAAAGTGCCTAGTTGAAGGGGAGGATATTAATGTTTTTAGCAAATTTTTCGATATTTGTCGTATGAAAGGTCGAACTTTAAAACGATACTGATCTGGGTAAAATCCGTCGCCTCTATTGAAAGTTTAAGGCAGACATGCAAACAGACATACATACATACATACATTTATATATTGGTAACTAAACATTTTCGACACAAACTGATGAAAAAGCTTGCCCTATCTCTGAATATCCTTTATGTAAAATTTCAAATATTTAGACCAGAAATTGTCTGAGTAATTTGGAAGAGACCGCAGAGGTTAATTTTTTTTTTATTTGACCCCTATTATGACCCTTAAAATTTATTGTTTTGGGCTCAAATCCAGTTATTAAGTTAGATCCATGTCCAAGGAATCTATATCTAAAATTTCAAGTGTTTAGACACAAAATTGTCGGAGGAGTTTGATAGAGTTCTCAAAGGTCAAATCGTTGAACTTTGACCCCTTAATCGCCAAATTTCTGGCCGAAAACCGATCACATCGATTTTCCCAAATCTCAGTACCCTGTATATCAAATTTCGAGTCTGTAGACTAAAAATTGACAGAGTTATTGCGTAGGGAAATGTACACAGACGCACAGATACACAGACACGCACACATTTATATCACATTGTTTAGATGTACGACCGCTGAGGACAACTTGGATTTTCTCTTACTTAAGAAGGATTTAATTACATTATGTATTCTTCCAGTGATATCATATGATCTAATTTTCCTTAGAAGACCATCGTGCCATACCCTGTCAAAAGCCTTAAATATATCGAGGGTTACCTGTTTTATTCAATGAACGGTATATACGCTCAAAGATTACAGTTAAGATATCTGCTGTGGAACGGGCTTGCTTAAATCCATATTGTTTGTCAGTCAGGAGTTTAGCAGCAGTTAGGTGTTGGACTAGAGCTTGATTAATTATGAACTCAAATATGTTGGCAAAAAGCGGGAGGAGGCTAATGGGGCGATAATTTAGTGGGTCAGTTCTTTCACCAGAATTCTTGAAAACTGGTACCACAGAAGCGGTTTTCAGCAGTTGGGAAAGCAATATTCGTTAAGGCATTTATTGTAAAGTTTGGAGAGAACTGGAGCAACCTCAGTGGAGCATTTTTTTAATAGCACAGCCAGGATGAGATCGGGTCCACTTGCTTTTGAGGTGTCTAGGTTTTTTATGAAACCATGTATCTGAGAAGGGGTGATTTTCAAATCATCTAGTGTGGCGTTTGTCCGCAAAGGAAAGTCGGGGAGGGAGTGGTGTGCCGGGTCCAATGTGGAGTTTGAGACAAACCAAGTGACAAGCAGTTAGCCTTGTCGGTTGCCGTGCAAGCAACCGCATGATTGTTTGATAGTGGGGGAATCATTGACTGCCTATTATTTACTACACTATTGTAGATTTTCCAAAAATACTGGATTCCTAATTTCTGTGCTTCAATGTGTTTTCTGGTGGTATATTCTATCTTAGCTGTCGAGACAATTACTTCTAGCTTTTATATACTTCTGTCCATTTGAACTGGACTTGTGCGGTATGCATGCTGCCTTTGAGCAATGGCAGCTGCACAATATATATATATATATATATATATATATATATATATATATATATATATAATGAGAGAAAATATATTTTCCATTTCTAACTTGTCTCTTTAAATTACAGGGACGTAAAGATCTACTGCAACTGATGTTGGATGCTCAACTTGAAGGCCATGAAAATATGGATAAGAAAACTGAACAAGAACTCAAACTGGAAAATATAACGGACTGGAGGACAAAAAGAGGTAAAAGCAAATTGGTTATCATAAAAAATAACTCATTGGCAAGGTGACCTGGTATTATATATGGTTCTCAAAAAAGTTTATAAGAAATTAAGAGAATGTCTCTAAATAAAACATGTTACGTTTTCATCTGTGAGCGATCAATAAACCAAATAAAATAAAATCTTTATATATCCATGCACAGTTTTACATGTGGTCTTTTAATTCTATTTGTCGCCGCTTGTTTCTCTTCACCTTTCATTAATGGCCGCATCATCTAGATTTTGTTGAGTGTCTCGTCTGTTTAACTATGAAAAATAAGACTTCTCATGCCTGAAAGACGCAAGGAAACTTTTGCTGAGTTTTCTTCAAGGTTTCATTGGAGAGAATGAACTTAGGAGAGAGAGAGAGAGAGACTAATGACTAATGCTTTACTTCTTAAACTTACTTTCTAGCTAACAAAATAAGTGACGTGCAGACAGACAGACATCAGTAACATTCAGCTTAGATTATTTCTACATCATTTGTATGTCCGTTCGCTTGACTTCTAATGGAAAAACTGACTGCAATCTTTAGTTTTTTTGTTTTTTTTTGGGGGGGGTCGATTGAAAACGTGACCCATTCATCATATGATATTGGACTGTTTTGTCCATGGAATTTGACCTGTGCACCCTGCTTCATCTCACATCGTCCGTCTCTGGGTATAATTCTGCTTGCAGCTAAGTTATTATGACATGCACTAAAAATGACGCTTGTCAAAATTCACACTAGCTAATATAATTACTATTTACTGTCATAGGGTCCTACAACGTAGCAAACCGAATTGAAACTACTACAGGGTGCGACAGAAATATTTTCCACATTTTGATATGCGATCTTCCCAGTCACGTTTGTGCAGTTTCTGAGCAATCGTTAATTTGTATGAACGGAACTGCATATCAGTGTGTAGAATTCTTTTGACTGTTCGATCAGACAATCCCAAGACCAAAGCATGTTTGCGAGCTGAACATGTATATGTGGTAGTAACAGTTTAAGGCATAATAATATCAATATGGGCCAGCTATTATTTAAAGGGCATTTGTCTGTGTGTTTGTATGTCCAACTAAAGCTCCAAACATACACATCAAATTCCTACAAAGTCAGTATTTTTTAACCAGCATAACACCGGAAAAATAATATCTAAAAGTTAGAAAAAAGATTCATTTTGGTGAATCAAATGGGCATTTGTATCATTGAAGTTATCAAGAATTAAACATGATTTTTAATGTTATCATGTATTAATACACGATTTTTAGGTGTTATTTTTTAGGTGTTATTTTTAGGTGTTATTTTAAGGTGTTATTTTTAGGTGTTATTTTTAGGTGTTATTTTCACAAGCCATATTTATTGAAGATATAACATAGAGTCAGATGTCTTGATTATTTACCCAACTTGATTTAACTAAAACTTTTACCTGGTGAGATCCTTTATTTTAATTTTTAGTTTGTTAATACGAATTGATTTTTTTTCTAGAATTTTCTTACCAAGCTTTTCTTAGTGGCTGGTTTTAAGATTACAAGGACAACCCTTTCAACACTTTTTTTTATTTTTCTTACTGCATAAATGAAACTAATTTTTAAATAATTTAAAAAAACATACTTGTTTTTGTTGTTTTTTTGTTTTTTGTTTTTTTTATTTTTTGCATTAATTTATGCTATTTTGAATTTATTTTTATGTGGATGTCAATATTAATTCGCACCATTGAATTAATATATTTTCATATCTTACGATTTTTTTTTCTAAACATGAATTGAACCATTACCTAATGAAATCTTTTATTTTAATTTCTATTTGTTCATACAAATTAATCTTTTTCTTAATTATTTCTTACCAGGTTTAACAGCTACATGAGTCATTGCTTAACGCATGATGTATTTTGTGACCACAGTATCCACGCTTATTTTTTTCTTACTGTAAAAATGAGACTAAGTTTGAAATAATTAAAATAAAACATATTTGGGATGTTTTGTATTAATGTTATTAACCCTTTTTTATTTTTTTCTCACCTTCACCCCAAACAAGGCATACCGCCATTTGGACATAAAGGGCTACTAATTGGGACTACGTATAAGAAAGACTAGCAGGATGTTGATTTACGTTACATTTGAGCACAGTCAGAGAAGCTGGTAACAGGAAGGGAATTCCAAAGTTTAGCTGTTCAAGGGAAGAAGCTATTAGAGTAGAAAGATTTCTGGCATTTAGGGACCTCAAAAGTGAAGGGGTGTGATTTTGTTGCTAAGCAGTTTGTCGGGGATATGTACATCGAGGGGGTACAAGTGCAGTGAGTTCATCAGAGCACATTCCATTAAAATATGCTATTTTGAATTTATTTGTTTCGAGAAATTTTTACTCAGGTTTAATGACTCGAAATCTTATATCAGGAAAATTTAAAGTAATATTTCAGTACTTTCACAGTTAAAAGCTTATTATTATTATTATTATTATTATTATTATTCAATCATTCATTCATTCAATCATTCATTCATTCAATCATTCATTCATTCATTCACTAAGAGTTTTCACACAGGTCAACAAAGATTTCTCTTTGAGAACAACCTTTTGTGTTCCCTGGAGTCTGAGTGTAACAAGTTTCCCCAGATTTCCAGCATTCTCCACCTCTTTTGATAACATTTGCATCCTCTTTGACCCTTCTCGAGTATTTGGCATGGTATCAATTGATGTTGCTACTTTTGGGGGGAGGGAGGTAACTTAAAACTATTATTTATTATTATTATTATTTATTATTATTTATTAAGTTTATGGACGCCATGTGCAATTTCCATTTGTAGAAAAGACAACAACAATTCTTCCCCTTTTTCAGAAATATCGCTCATGAAATGTGAGGATTAAAAAAAAATAAAGGAAGTTAAAGCTATGCGGCTGCCGAAAGGTCCATTTTCTATGATTTAATGTTTTAATTGGTTTAAATCCATAACTTTTGTTGCTGATTGCCAGCGTGTCGTCGTTGTCTTCCTGTAACAAAGCTCATTCTGTTAGATGAAAAGAAAAGCTGCAGCACACTTTACTTTTACATTAATTATCATGCAATTAATTTGAACGTGTTTTTAGAAGAATGAGCGATTCATTGAACGACATGATCATCCAGTTGCTGAAAAGTCAGTTAGGATAGAGAGAGAGTTACATATGTTGTAAGTGCATTGCTTAATTATATAAACATTTCGTTAGAGCATTTTTTAAATTCCTATTCTAAGTTTAACCTTGTTTTCCAAACATTCTGTCGTCATATCCAAATAAATAATATTGACTTCATTTTCTCATAATACAGCAGGCCCCCCCCTCATGATACCTTCCTGTTTTCTAATATAATCGCCAGTTTTTCTTTCGAATATCCTTATATTTGCATAATGCCGGCTTTTTCCCTCTTCTGATTAGAAACATTTAGCTTCGAAATGCCATGGCCTAAAGAGGTTTTTTCCTACTTTTTTCTCATTTTTGTTCCTATTGATCTGATGATACAATAAAGTTTTTTTGGAACTTTTATCCCTCATTTTTTTTTTCATTTAATGCATGAAGTGCTTCTCTTAATCGTGTACTATTTTGATAGGTTTTCTTTATTAAAGATAATATACTTTTCAGGTTCATTTATTGCACACACACGCACACATATATATATATATAATTATATGTGTGTGTGTGTGTGTGTGTGTGTGTGTGTGTGTGTGTGTGTGTGTGTGACAGAGAATACACATTTACGACAGTAGATTATATTTTGCATGAATGTATTGTTCGACATGATACTCAAATAAGATATATTGAAATTTCCTTAATCTGCAGAGTTTCAAAGAAATGTGTTCTTCTTATCAGAGGAAAAATATTAGCGAATGAATATTATAGCACTGAAGTGTTTCTTGTCCAACTCTTGGTTTTGATGTCAATAAATTAAACTCCACCACTCGTCACTCTGATGTCAAAAATTCAACATCAATGTTGGACACTCTGCTGTCTAAATTCTCAACTTCAAAATGAGATTCACTGCTGGCAAGACTTGCTTCTTCAACGTCCAAATCTAAACTTCCCAGCTTCTCAAAACTCAAGCTTTTTTTTTTTTCCTGACCAGAGCATCTCATTTGCCTATCACGTGACAAACTTGACAAACTCGTAGCCATGTAAAGAGAACAATAACCATTATTTTTCTTTCTTTCTTTTTTTTTTTTTTCATTCTTTCCGGCTTCCCTAGAACAGGTTTGTACTAATTTTTTAACATCTTGTCTTTGGTAACATTTCAGACTACATATTCCAAGGCCAAACAAGATCCTCTCAGCATGGTTAACACACTGACTTATACGATGAATGTTTCACCTATTCCAAACTAAATCATTTAATCACATTTGCTGGTACTGGCATTAATTGAAACAGCATTATATGAAAGCTAGTTATAAAAGCAAAAAAAAAAAAGAAAAATTGTGCAAAGAGTTCATAAAATGTGGGAAAAAATAACAAAATAAAAGAATAAATTAAAAGCCAAGGATTAAAAAACCAGATGAAAAGATATGGAATGCTTCAGCTAACATGTATTAGCTACTAGCAAACCTACCCACTTCAATATTTAACAATTACTTTTGTTTAAATTTTTTGACAGGTTTAACAGATTCAGAGATCATTGCTCAGTGCATGATTTTCTTGGTGGCTGGATTTGAGACTACAGCATCCACATTTTCGTATTTTTCCTATTGCATAGCAATGAACCCTGATGTCCAGGACAAACTTTGCCAAGAAATACAAGAACAACTTGGACAGGTAAAATCTGTTCTTATTACATTTATATACAGTCCCAAGCAAATGTTACAGAAACATACTTATTACTTTTATTAAAATCTATAGAAATAATTAATCTTTGCTCATGATTATATTTAATTCCAGCTAAAAAAAAAAAAGGGCATTCTTTTAAAACTAATAAAATATATATGCTTTGGGTGTTTGAAAACAATTACGTTTTTCATCATTATGAATTAAAGCGCAGTCAATACAGTCAGAACTAAGACCACATTGTAAGAAACTTTGTTTAAACTTATGTATGGAATTGGCCTCCATTCAGTTTTGAAAGGCATGCACATGCAGCTACCCTACAAATGAAATTGTGAAGTAAGGGTTGTGCAATACCTAACTACACCTCTCCTGGGTTGGCACTGTTTGGCACACTCCTGAATGTGCTGCTGGCACTATTGCACACAGAAACTACTACTTCAATTGCTTTAAACGTAATAGATGTTTTAAACTAAAGTCGCCTATAGAACTGCCAGCAATCACTCAAAAGGATTATAGAAAACGCGAGAGTGCTGTATGCTCAGTTCATCACTTCCAAAATAGGAAAATAGACGCTTGGGTCCCATGAGTTTTGGTGAATAACAAACAAGGTCCTAAATAGATAAATGTCCTCTATCCCGACCATCATCAATGGGCTTGGGGTGATTTCGTCAGCAGCTGATAATGCCAAACTCTTTGTCAAGAACTTTGCAGCAAACTCAACCCTATGCACTCAAATCTCCTATCTACAGAATTTCCTCCCAAAACTGAAAATAATCTGAGTGACATCCACATATCTGTTCATGATCGTCGTCACACTCATCAAAAACCTTGATGCCTACAAAGCAACTGATCCTGACAATATTTCAGTTATAATACTCCAAAAGCTGTAACCGGAACTAGCACCCATTCTTACAAAGCTGTTCAATCGATGCATAAAAGAGAAATGCTTCCCAATACTTTGGAAAACCTCATTAGTTTGCCCGATATATAAAAACAGAGCTAGGTCTTCTGCATTTCAGTACAGACCAATTAGTCCTCTGTGTGCCATAAGTAATGTTAAATCGAGAAATTGTCCACGACCTTAGCAAAAACAATCTACTCCATGACAACCAATATGGTTTCTGTCCGGATAGATCTACAGCTGATGTACTGACTACAACTTCACATAAAATCAATGAATCTATTGACGGATGTTTCCTCTCAACTATCCAATCTTTTTTCTCTGATAAGTAGTCGCCGATGGGCAAAAGTATAAAGCTCAAAATATCAATGCTGGCATGCCTCAGGAATCAATCCTTGGCCCAATTCTCTTCCTTATCTTTATCAATGATTTACTAAATCACATTATAAGTTCATTCATTGACATATACGCAGATGACAGTACGATCTATGGTAACATATCCAAGGCCAACAATGACCAAGATCTCTCTGACTCTCTCTCCTCAGACCTTAGGCATATGGTGCAATGGGATAAAAAGTTGGTGGTTAATTTTAATGCACCCTAAACCAAGGTTCTATCTTTTCACCACAAATGTTCTGATCCGTACTTGGCCCAGTTGATATGAATGGCTCTTGTCTAAAATAGGCTGTCTGTTTTGATAAAATTCTGTCTGCATTTTACTCATGTTCTGAAATCTGTTACCAAGATCGCGGGGAAAATGGTTGCATCATTCTATCGCTCCAGAAAGTATCTAATTCCCAACGCAATCTTCTACATATATAAGAGCCAGATACGTCCTAAATGGAGTACTGTTGCAACCTATCCTGCATTGATGCCCTTTTTTCTACCCTGCAACTTCTTTCCCACAGAAGAGACATTGTGAGCCTGTTTCTACTTTATCGTTAGTTTCATGGCAAATGCTCGTCTGAGCTTCAATTTATGTTCCCCCACTCACCAAACTTTCATAAAAAAACACTCGTCTTGCTACAACAACCATCATGTTTTCCTATTCTCTATCTGTGCCTAAATCTAAATGCAAATTCCATGAACTGCCCGCTTGTGGAACTCTATTTTGTTGAACTGCTTTCTAGCTGACTACAATATGGTCGTCTTCAAGTCCAATGCAAACAAGTTCTTGTTGAGTCGCTATATTTCTATAATCTATTTCTACCCCATTTTCACCACTAACTATTAATGCACTGTTATCCAAGTGACCATCACACACTCATTAATCCTTATCCTCGAGTGGTAACTCCCTTGTAAAAAAAATTCAGTGACAAGTAGAATTCTAGCACAACTAGAAACAATGTCGAGACAGGTGGAGAGCAGATACAGCACCTGGTATTCCCAAATAGTCACCCATTTTAGTACTGATCAGGCTCAACGTTGCTTAACTTTAGTGATAGAATGGTAATCAGTGTGTCAACTAGCAAACTTAACATCATGTGTTTATATTTAAAAACATGCAGTAACATCAATTCCATGCATTAGTCTGATGAATCCCCATGAAAATGAAACAAGGAAAATTCTGTTTCCCTTAAGTGATACACCATCCACTATAACTATTTCGCAAGATGTGTAGCTTGCCAGGTAAGCATTAGAAATGCCCTGTTCGAAAAATAATGGATTCTGCGGAATTGAGTACTTATAAAGCAGGCCGCAAGTGATGGCACCAAGCAGAGTGATAAGTCTTGGCTCAATAAATTAAAAATGCAGGCGGTGGACGATACAAGAATTCCTTAGGGTACCAAAAGGACTATAAGAGTCAGTACCACAGGCAAATCACATACAGTATTATGAAGTGAGAGAAAAGTAAAATATACCGTAAGTACGTAGGGAGATATAATCTTATATATTTTTTAGAGATGCATGAATGCGGGATATCTCTACTGGATCTTGGACGCTCTGATGAAAAAAACAGAAAATCACAGAAATCAGGCCATAGTTAGAATTTAGTGTGCAAATAGGAATTTTGGCGCAAGGGATGGGGGTTATTTAGTTAAGGGTGATGCTTTCTAAGTCTTCATCAAGTTCCAAGGGTCCAAGCAAGGAAATCCAAGTGAATCAGTGTGGTGAAAAGGTATATCTTAATAATTGGAAGCCAACCACAAAGATTTAAGTATATGAGCTTTGAGTATGTCCCAAAAGATAAGATAGTTACAAAATGAAACAAAGCCATAATTAGTAAAGCATCCACACGAAAGAAACGATCAGGACACTTTTGGACGAAAGAAGTCGTCGATTTCAAGAGAGGTAAAATGAGACCTCGAGTTACGGCATAAGAGTGGCTGGATGAAGCAACTGACGTGAATCATAGGAGGTATACCCTACACCCAAAAAGTAAATGCCAGGAATATCAGAGATATTCTGTTCTAAAAAAATAAAAAATAAATAAAATTATGAAGTCAGTTGGCTGACTAAAGGAGTTTTTTTTTGGGGGGGGGGGTCTGATCTTTCTTAGCCAAGCGGTTGTATAGGTATATAAAAAAAAATATACTAGAATTTAAAAATGCGTAGATTTTTTTTTTAATAGGAAGGAGTGGAATGTTACAGGAATAGAGCACCTTTTCTTGTAAGAAAGAAAAACATTAGATAAGTGAAAATGAGATTAGGATAGACCAAGATTCGAACTTTGTAAGCAAGGTTCAGAAATGGAATGTAGAATTTCGCATTGTTCAGTTTCACATAAAATAGTTTAGAGATGTTATTGTCAAAGGAATTTTGATTTTTCAATTCTTTTTATCAAAACTGAATTAAAATAAGGTCTGCTAGGAAATAAATAACAATGCAATTTAAATATGTTGAAAAATAGGTTAGGAAAAAAATAGAAGTGAGAATTCTTTGTCTGCGAAAATGGTTTGGGAACATGTGCGAACCACGCATGTTTAGGCCATGTGGATCGATCATGTTGACAAACACACATACATGACGTCATAGCAGAAAATGAATTCTCAATATAGTTTGCCAGTTTTAGTGAGATAAGACAGGGAGAGAGAGACAGACAGACAGACAGACAGACAGAAACAGACAGAGGGTCGGAGCAGTCGAGTCAGATAGTCAGACAGAGTTGGAGACGAAGATAGGAAACAGAGCTGACACGGTCAGAGGAGGGTCCCTTTGGAATCGAGGGAGAAAGTTTTAAACATGTAGAAATTTGAATTCCTGGATGTGATCATCATTTCGACCGGTCGAGCTGATAATAAAAGAACATTTCATATTTTTGTAACTGTCGTCTTCGTATCGTCTTTCTACAACAAAGGTAATGTGTAATCATCTTTAATGAACTTTGTGTATAAACTCCATCTTAAAGTAATGTGCCTCTCCATCATAAGTAATGAATACTCCCCTCTGGTGTTAAAGAACTGATCAATCTCTCTCCACTCTAATATATGTTAAAAGAAGGAACTGTATAAATGTCTCCTCCCCCTCTGTAAAATGTTATAAATGTCTTCTATCTCTTCCCTCCCTCATCACCATTGTATACGAATGTCCCCATCTTATCTCTTAAAAAAGACCCCACTCCTATGCAAGACGAAGCTGGATACTCCACCACTCTTTACAAATTATTTTCATCTACGGGTTGACTAAGCCTAGTTATGACAAATTATAATTTATGAATTATTATGTACGCCAATGCAGCGTTCTTGGACTATTGTATGCAAAGTTTTCTCAATAAAAGAATAGCAATTTGAAAATTAGTAAATACTTGTGTATCTATTCGTTTTAACGTGTTATCTTTAAGAAAATATTTATAGCATTAGCATCACACTACCGAGATATCTAAAGAGAATGGTCTATTATTTATTTATTACTATCACAATTAGTTTAATCACATTAAAACATGTTTGTTTATATATAAAATAGCAATATTGTGTATCAATTCAAATGCCAGTGCGATGCTTGTTATGTGGGCGAACATCCTTGCATCTTTTGATTCGTATAAACCATCATGTTCTATCGAAGATCAGACAAGGGAGGATGGGGTCTGGTAGTCTCTCTCTTCTTCTGCAGCCTTGGACTCTGCTACCGGCCAGCATAATTATTATTATTTTTTACGCTATCGATTTTCTCCTGATAAGATGATAGCCGAAAGAGCTCTATATATATATAAACAAGACAAAAAAAAAAAAAAAACTAATAAGCCGATAAACCTAGGATCAATGATCATACATACCAAGCTGGAACTTAAAGGGCCACTCGTGACAAAAGGAGAAGTAAACTTATTTAAATTAAATAAACAATTAAATAAAACAAATTACGATAGCCCTTAGACGTCGAATACTCAATATATACAAATATCGTTAGCCTTCTAGTCCTAACCGTTAAACATGGACAAAAGAATAAATAAGTAAATAAATAAAATTAAAAATTAAAAAGAAAATGTTCCATCTATAATCACTTAGAGTTTTAATAAAATAAAGAAAATAACAAATGTCCAAAGAAAAGTCAATCCAGCGACCCCCCTCTTCCCACCTATCTTCCTATGCTTAACAACCACATCCCCTAACCCAAACACCCCAAGAGTCGGCCAAGAGCATCCCATCCCACACACACCCTCCCCTCTCCTCCTCTTTCACATCCTCTTTCTCCATCTCTCCTTCAATAGTTAATCCATGCCAGCCAGCGAACGACGCGCTTGACCTATATGAACCAGGTCATTCCACTGAACAAGCAACGGCATAAATTAAACAAATAAATGAATAATACATAGCAGCAAAAAAAAACAACGAAATAGCTATAGAATGTACAAAATAAAATAAAGATCATGCAAAAGCAACAAGTATAAACTAGGAATATATTATATATATATATATATACATATATATATATAAAGGAACAAAAAAGATAAAAAAAATCTAACAACTACAACAATATGTTAATTAATCCCATCCTCCTTACATTTGCTGCGAGGCTCCATATAGCCATTTAATTCATTTGTTTTTTCGCTCCATCCGGCATGCTTTGAATCGAACTGTCACATCCACCATTTGAAAAGGGGATTTTTCCCCCCCGAAATATAATGGATTTGTCACGGACATAACAAACAAGTAAGACATTTATACTTAATACAACTGAATAAATATGTGTATATATAGACATATATGTATGTACTTATTGATTTGTAAACCGCCACTTGGTTTCGTCTTCTCTCATCAACACCGACTATATCTCATTCCTCGCATTGTGATAGCCCTCTAAATCTCTACTATATATATATATATATATATATATATATATATATATATATATATATATATATATACATACACACACACACACACACACATATATATATATATATATATATATATATATATATATATATATATATATATATTAAAACCAAATTCGATGCTAAGAGATTTTTTTTCAATAAGTGAAAACAAAAGAAATTAAATATTTCAGACGACTCCAACCTTCTTCAGTGAGAGTGAGTAACATAGAGATTGTTATCCTCCTTCATTGTCGAGCTAAGCATTTTTCTATGTTGGCAAGATTATCCAATATTGCCAGGGATAAAAGAAATCTTTAATATTGCTTCACATTTTATGCAAATCAAATACAATTTACAATCTGATTGATATTTTTTTATTTTTCATTTTATTTTAATAGGAATCTCCGAATTATGACAACGTGCAAAAGTTGACTTATCTTGATATGTGTTTGGATGAGACTTTGAGATTGTATCCAATACTTATTGTGTAAGTTCTATTAATTTTGTTTCACATAAACTTGTAGAGTCTCAGATCATTTAATAAATATGAAAAACTTATGCAGGGTAGAATGATAAAATTGTCTCTCTTGAAAAGACATGATTCCATTTCTGTTTGATGAAACCCGGTTTTCTTTTTTTGTTGCAGACCATCTACTAGTTGACCAGCTGTGTACAAATCCCAAGAGCAATAGGAACCTTCTATCATGTCTGAAAGTGACACAATATTCAACAAACCAGATCAGAGATGCGCCACTTTACAACTTATGCTCTCTACTAATCCAAGTTATGACAACAGGACCATTGCCAGCACCCTCAAAATGCATAGCTGGATTATCACGATTAATAGGGACGTGGCAAGAGTGATGAAAACAAAGTTTCCAGCCATGGTTATGGGCTTTGGTGTGATTTTAAGTGAGGGCCGCATCATACCACCTTACATCTTCGAATTCAGCTTAAAAGTCAACATGAAAGTGTACTGGGATGTGCTGAAGAGTGGTGATCCCTCTGTGCAATCAGGTGGCCGCAGGACTCTGTGCCGGCCCACAAGTCCAAAGAGACCCAGGTTTAGCTTCAGAAGGAGTACTACGACTTTGTACCCTTTTCTCACTGGCCTCCACCGACCTGAACTCGCTGGACCACTTTGTTCGATCATACATCGAGAACATCACCAACATGACTTCCCACAGTATGAAAGCCAGCTTAATAGCCGCCATCCACCAAGTATTTGCCAAGTGGAAAAGGCATGCTCCCAGTTCTGGACCTGTATTGAGGCTGTGATTGAGGCTGAAGGCAGCTACATTGAATGGATGTCAGCTCTACTGCATAATCAAATTATCTGAATTCATTTCAATAAAAGTTGAATAAAACTGTAATGTTGTTTTCTTTAAGGAGACATTTTTATCGTCCCACCATTTATTTAATTTAAATTATTGGTGCAATATTTCAATGTATTCCAAATCAATCTATGCAATAACACTTATCATCTTATACATAAAATAATACATTTTTTCCTTATTCATTTGGCTATACACCCTTGTTTACAAAAGGTGCATACTTAAAAATGTTAAGCCAGTTAGTTTTGGTAAATATTGTTCTATGTTCTTAAAAACAAAAGATTCGTTTTCAACTGAATTCATTAAGTTTCATACGTTGTTCTTTTAATTGGAGTGTGAGCATTTACTCCTCCCACAGTCCTAAGACCTCTTCCTGCCACTAATGTCACCGTAAAGAAATCTAGAAGTCTAGAATAAATTTCTCAAATTTCACTGCTAACGTTCTTCCTCTTTTTTTTTATATGCGATTTTTATCAATTGAGTGTTATTTGTGTGATTAAATGCCTTAAAAATTGGTACAAACCTGATTTTGTGCAGATTGTAATGTCCGATAGCAGACAAAATGAATAAAGAAAAAATGGCTACTGTTTCTATTTATAAGCTGACGATCTTGTGAATTTATGAGATTTCTTATCACCTGATGTGCAAATGAGATGTCCAGTTTCAATAAAAAAAAAACTGTTTTTCATGTGTAATAGAGCCACTGACACTTGTAGCAGCAGGCGCATGCCACATATGCAAATGGCCGAGCTAGTGCACGAAGTGACGTCAGCAGAGGAAGAGAAAGGAAAGAAAAAGCAGAGAGAAAAAAGAACACAGGTGGACAGCAAGGGCGATGGGACAAGGTTTAGAGCTTAGTTGACAAAGTGAGACCTATTAGATTGAAGACTCTTTTGGACCCTATCCAAGAGGGACAGGCTAATGGTAGACACACCAACCCAGATGTGAAAGCAATACTCCATGCATGGTGGTCTTGTAGAGGTACAGGATACTTTCAGATGTGTATTTGTTGTATTTTCACTGTACTAAGAAGGTGGGATGTATGTATAACCCCCCAAAAAGGTACATATTTTACTATTTAAGCATACATGTGTATATATGTGTCTTTGTGGCCTATTTGGGTTTGTATGTGTATATACTTGTTTCAATTGTGGTGTTTGAATGTATATACGTCTCGCTAAAATGTCTGTTGGTTCTACACTATTTGGACCATATGTTTTCTTATCTAATATATATATATATATATATATATATATATATATATATATATATGACTATTTCATTTAATCACATACATTAATATACGAAAGTATAGATTTATGCATAAACTTTAAGTATTTACTTCAACAGTGTTCAATACGTAGGTAGAGCTAGGTAGTAAGTTATAAAATATATATGGCGATTAAGCTACACAGAATATTCCGTATTTCATCTATACTAAGATTCATCAGGCATAAGCCATATGAATCCTAGCATGGATGAAACGCGGAATATTCTGTGTAGCTTAATCGCCATGTATATATATATATATATATATATATATATATATATATATATATATATATATATATATATATAATGTACATAAGTCTATTTACGGCCCATGTTTAGTCTTGTCTAGGTGTGTTGATGCATGTCAAAACATAATTACATATACATATATGCATAACAACATACCTGTTTCTGCTGTCGACTGTCCATATCTTTTTTGGGTCTCCCTGGAGAATTTGCCATCCATCGTTTTGGGTGGGAGTTGGAAATTTGGTTTAACAAGACGGTTCAATGACCCAAGACGAATAATTGATTTTATACATATTTTATTTCACTCTCAGGCATTACGTCCAGCAGAGGCGTGATCGACGATCTTGGCTTGGTGGCTTTTCTACTTCTCACGTCTGAGACCTCTCCCCCTTTCAGATCATCTTCTTCCTTTGACGTCTTGAATCCAACTCAACACTTTGCTCCAGCAAACTGGAACACTTGACAGACAACAAGTTCTACCAGTCAGCTGTTCAGATACCTTCCGTTGCAAACTTAACCAGGTCATCAAGTTTGACATGTTTTGACAACTCATCAAAACATAGCTTCACATCTCTTGTTTACTTCACCAGTTAGATAGATAGATAGATAGATAGATAGATAGATACACTAATAATTAGATAAATTAATAGATACACAGATGATAGGTAATTTACCTCTTCTGCTTGGCCAACTGTATAACAGTTTTCTAGCACGATAGAGGGAACCCACCTTCCTTGCAGCAGTCTTCGTAATGTCCTCAATGTATTTGTTCTAGTTCATATTGCCTGTGAATGTAAGGTTGAGGAGTTTGAAAGAAGAATTCTCAGATAGGGTGTTATTTGTCATGGATATCAGTGGTTGGAGAGGTGTCTTGTAATTGTTAAAGGAGAGCAGCTTAGTCTTACTAGTATTAAATGTTACCATCCATTTATGGCCCCATTTCACTACGGTCTGGAGGTAATTTTTTAAGGATTCTGCCATTGTCTCACGTCAAGTACAAATCTAAAACAGTTTTGACTAAAAATGTCTCCCTCAAAATCAACTCCTCAAAAATATTTCCTCCGAATTGAAACTCCTAAAAATGGAAACTCCAAAGATGTCATTATGAAACATTCAGCAGCTAAAATGAGGTTTTTAAATTTAATCGATAAAAGGAAAAACACGAACATCAAAATTTTTATCTGCTTATTGGTGTCTTAAGATTGCACATACTCTGCAGGGATGAGGGGGGTGGAGAAACAAAGAGGTCCTAATACATTGTCTACTAACTAGTGATTAAATGATTTAAATATATTTTCTGGTTCTGATAAAATTACCGATTCTGTTCTAAGTTTCGCATACCAATACAATTACTGATTTCGATTTTTTAAAACCTCTAAATATTAGAGTTGTTTTTTTTTTCATTTTTGGATTACTGTAAAAGCGCATGTAATTTTGTGCACAATGTAAAAAAATCTACTTGGGGAGGGGTCTATAGATTTTAGTTTTACTAATAGTTTAAAATCAAAAACAAATATTTATATTATCATTTAGTACCAACTATAGAAAAGTATGTTTACAAAAAAAAATTAAAAGAATCGTTTTTAGCATCGTAAAAAAAGGCACAAATTTGTTATAATTCCAATATCTATTCCAATACCCTAAAAGTTCCGATTTTTCCGATCTTGATTCACAAAATTACTGTTTGTCTCCATGACGTCATTTTATATCTGGTTTTCTTCACTAACTTCCATGTTTCCAAGTCGTATTGCCGTTTGACCTCGCATTATTAGTGCACATGAATGTAGTGTTAGGGTTTTTACCAACAGAACAAGTTGTTACAATGAACAAACGTTGAACCATGTTTAACGAAAGGGGCACATAGAAAGCGCAGACATTCTTTAGGGGGAAGGGGGGAATCGTTCTGGACAAAGCGTGAAGCTACTTAATGTAGGAAACTAACAAGAATAAAAGGTGACTATTGCAAAGACAAGAAATGTCTATTGACCTTAGTCTTGAAAAGTTCTGTTAAAATCTGCAAGGACCTGTGACATAGTGGATAAGGTATTTGATAAAATTTAGTCGTAAGATACACTCTTCTGGAGATTAAAGCTTCAATACTCAGTTCGGGCGACATTCAAAACACAACTGTGAATTAATTAGTTACCTCTGTGGATTATATAAAAGGTTCCATTCAAAATTTTGTGCAGATTCCTGAGTTCGATAGAAAGATTCCCGAATTCGACAAGATGGACCTAAAGAAGATGGAAGATTACATTGGCTGAAACGTTATGTAAATTAACACTCAAGATGAGAACAGTAGTCCGAATAATCCAAACAATTCAAATTATCAATCCTTATCTCAAAAATTTATAAACATGGTATCTTTTAGTTGTAATTTGTAATTCGTAAATCTAATGATAATAAAAAAAATTAAGTTTTTTTTTCTTTTTTTTTTTTTACGCTTTTTCAGGCTGTCAAGAGAATCTAAAGAGGATTGCATTATAAAAGGAATCAAAATTCCGAAGAATACTGGAATTTTCTTTCCAATTATGTGTTTACATTATGATTCCAGATATTGGAATGAGCCGGAAAAGTTTAATCCTGAAAAGTGAGTATTAAATTCTTGAAGTGCTGAAACGGGGGAATCTTGAAGGCGAGGGAGTGCTAAGCTTATTTTCTTACTCTCTTTTATATGAAAACTTGTGAACTGAAAATACTGTTAAAAAAGATTCTTTTCCATTTGAGCAAACATTGGTTAAGTTGGTAGTTGTTGTCCACGATGAGCTTTTGTCTTTTGCTTTAACTTTCATAATAAATTTCAGGTTTCATTAAATTGTTTTTCATGTATTCATTATAATGTTTCTTTGGCTCAAGCCTATACCAACTCTAAGCTACTCAACTTTATTTCTTTATCTGGAAAATTATTATACATTATATATATATATATATATATATATATATATATATATATATATATATATATATATATATATATATATATATATATATATATATAAAGTTCAGATATTTAATTTAAATATTTTACATTCACAGAGAGCGCTTAATTATTTTCCTTGGAAAACAAAATGCAAATTGTTTTATTGCGTCGTGCAGGAACTAAACTTAATTCGTTTAGAATCTTCTACATTAAAACGAGTCAATGGAAACGGCTGTTCAACAAAGTGTGTGCAGCACAGGTCAAACAGAAGATAAGGTGGCTAAGCTTTATAACTTTATAAATAAAATAACCAGTAGAGTGAAACGTTTCATTTTTTTTTAAGATCCTTTCACACTTGAGTTGGTTTTATCAAATACTAGCAGGTAGACCCGACGTTACCCGGGATTGAATGAGAAACAGCAAATATTCCACATTTCCAATACTTTTATTGTCATCAGTCGGTAAAATCGCTCATTTTTCAATCAAATCGATTAATTACCTCCTCTAGTTGGGGATCCAATCTCGGTGCTTCTGAAGGAAACTTTATATGCCTCCCTGCAGTGATTTATTTCACAATACATTGTAGTCTACATTGCACTGTATTTTGTATATATAATGGCTTCAATAAAAGTTTCAAATGCAAAAGTTAAGTATCATGGTTCACTTGTGCTCTCAACAGAAACACTCATTTCAATCACGCCACTGTCATATCAAAGAATGTACTGTTGATTTTATACACTGGGCCTTTCTGCTTTTGTGGTGATAAAACTTCTCAAATGCACACAGACACACACACAAAGTGCGTTTTATATATAAGTAGAGATAGAGATAGGTCAAGGTATATAAAATATAGATGAAGGTGCATCAACTATGGATTAAAGTGTATCAAATCTCAATACTATCAATATCAATAATATCAAATGTGATAATTAGGGCTATGACAACAGCATATTCTTTTCATTGTTTTGACTCTGAAGTATATATCCGACACAGTTAGACACAGTTAATCAATCCAGAATCACATCACTCTATCTAAAAACATATAATATTTTAACTGATATATACTTGAGAGTCAAAATAATGAAAAGAATATTCTCTTGTTATAGCCCTAGTGATAATGTAATTAGTTAAAATATTGTTAGATATTTTTAAAAGCCCAAAACGTTACTTCAAGTTCAGTTTTATGCAAAATATTTGTTTAAATGATATTGCCCACCTTTGTTTTTATTTCAGCTTCAGTAAAGAAAACAAAGCAAAACAAACACCATTTACATATCTTCCTTTCGGGGGCGGACCAAGAGTTTGTGCTGGAATGCGTTTGGCTGAACTTGAATTCAAGATGGCTGCTGTGCAAATGTTGAGGAAATTTCGTCTTGTTCCATGTGAAAAGACTGAAGTAAGTAATCTTCAATGATCATTTTTATATAAAATACTTCATATTGAAAGCGGCTTAAAATAACCAGATTTCATCTTTGCTTAATATTAATAATTTAGAGTTATATCCAACTATGATTTAATGCCAATTTCGGAGCAAAAAAAAATTCTGACCATTCTTGCACAAATCTAAGTCATCATATGAAAATTCCCTGTTCTTAGAGACAATTGTCAGATGAAAACAACACAGAATCTAGGTAAACACTTCATCAAATCTCCACACTAACGTACTGTACTTGCAATAATCCTTATCCCTGAGTGGCTTCCGGGCCTTAATAAGTGGTGACCACCGTGTAAAAAAAAAAAGGTAAAAATCCATGTAAACGCCATCGAAAGTGATAAAGGTGATTTGAAGGTGATATAAGCCAAAACTTGATTTTAAAAAACAAAATCCAAATATCCGCAAACAACTCGTATTCATATAAAAAAAAAAAGCTTTCAAACAAGCTCCTCAGAAATCAAGGCAAACTTACACAAAGTAGTTAAGAAATTATCCAAAGGAAAATTTACATGGTGTCTATAGAGCTGAAAATTCCTTCCATGTCAGCAGACTTTTCACATTAGAAATTTCTAAAAACCAAGGGCAGATAATTTAATGGCAGTGGAGGCAACTAGGTTAAGATCAATTATCGGCTTATAAAATCAGGTTTAAAACAAGAATTTAAATGGGTTTTTACAAAGAATACAAATGAAAAATATAAAGTGATTTTTTAAACATTTCAAGTTAAAATTAAATTGAAATGAATTAGATAGAAATACTGTATTATGTTAAGTAATTATTCTTTTGGAAGACAGATTTTCAAAATTTGATTTATATAATTTATATAACAACCCACATGCACATGAAATCCTTGCGTATAGGTACACTCCCCCAGACCTATATATATATATATACTAACACTCACGCACACATAAATACACACAAACGCACATATATATATATATATATATATATATATAGAGAGAGAGAGAGAGAGAGAGAGAGAGAGAGAGAGAGGGAGAGAGAGAGAGAGAGATGCACACACACGCACACATTTTTTTGTTATACACACAAACACAACTTCAGACAGATATCGATCTCATATATCTAAAATCATGTACAAGAAGAAAATAAATATATATATACTAGCAGGTAGAACCAACGTTACCCGGAATTGAATGATCAACGAATGTTTCACAATCCCATATTTTTATTGTCATCGAAATCGGTGAAATCACCCATTTTTTTTTTCAATCAAATCAATTGATTGCCTGCTCCAGTTGGGGACCCATCGTGGTGCACCTGGAGGAAGCTCACATGCCTCTCATAGTGACTTAGTTCACAATACATTGCACTGTAGAGAACCCACTGTCAGTTTTATGAAATTATTTTTTATATACAATGGCTTGAATTAAAGTTTAAAATGCAAAAGTCAATTATCATGGTTCAATTGTGCTTTAAACAGAAACATTCATTTCGAACGTGCCCCTACTGTTGATTTTATGTGTCGAGCCTTTTGACTTGTGGGATAATGAAACTTCTCAAATGCACTTGTGATGTTAGGCTGTGTAAGGTGTTAACTTTGATCAAAATTACTTGTTCCTTCTTTCAGCGGATTATTTTGATTACCTATACTTATCGAAGACATTCCAATACAAAACCTATCTCAGAACACTGCCAGGCACATATAGATAAAAATCGGCCCAGCAGTTTTCGGGTCCATAGGGAACGAACTCACAGACACACAGACACACACACACAAAGTTCCTTTTATATAATAGTAGAGATAAAGATAAATATTGAATGAACAGACCAACTGTTTTGAAACCACGTTAAGGTACAATATTTTTATTAAAAGAAAAAATAATTCGATTTTTTTTAAATTATTTTTTCTTTTTAAGTACGTACATACTCATACGTTTACAGATATATAATACATAAACATACATACATATACATAATATATATACATGCATACACGCATACACATGTACACATATAGCTATATACACACACACACACACACACACACACATATATATATATACATACATACACATACACACATATACACGTACACATATAGGTATAGTGGCTTTCTTCAGTCTTGACAGACTATGGATACCCACTGTAAGAATGCCTGTGCATGGAATTTTTGTGGCAAGAGTTGTGCAATCTTTAACCACACCTCTCCTGAGACAGTGTTGTTAAATACCAGTGGCAAGTGAAGGTTCAGCACGACTAGAAACAATGCCAAGATAAGCGGAGAGAACATACAGTGACTAAAATTCCCAAATGGTCACCCATCTGGTACTAGCCAGGCTCAAATTTGCTTAACTTTCGTGATCTGACGAGAACTGGTATGTCAACCTTATTATCTATGCTGTACATATAGCTATGCATATACACACACACACACACACACACACATGTATGCATACGTACACACCTATATGACTACAAACCCACACAAGTGCACATATATACATAGACACATATATATGAGGGACGTGCAATAAGTAATGCCCCGACTCACTTCCAGTTGTCTGATTTAGCTGAAATTTTGTATGTGCAACGATTTATATCTCTACGGGTTATGTGGCAAATTACAGCTCTGAACTAATTGTGGTTTCTGTTTTACAGGTGTTTGAACTGAGTCAGGTGTGAAATGGAGCCTGTTGAATGCCAAGCAGTGATCCGGTTTTTGTATTTGAAAGGACGCACACCACAGGAGACTTTTGATGAAATGAAAAAACTTATGATGATAATGCCCCATCATATGACCTTGTAAAACGCTGGCATCGTGAATTCAAACATGGCCGGAAGTCTGTGGAAACAGCTCCCAGACCTGGTCGCCCCCCCCCCTTTGCCATTGATGAGGCATCTGTCCGTCAAGTTTAGGCTGCCATTTTGGAAGATCGGCGCATTACTATTCGCCAAATAGCCCAAGATGTCAAGATTAGTACAGGGTCTGTGGAAACTATCATTCATGACCATTTGCATATGCATAAGGTGTCTGCCAGATGGATTCCCAGGTTGCTCACACCATTCCAGAAGCGAGAACGCGTTGAGTGCTTTAGGATGAATTTGGAGATGTGCTAAGAAGATGAGTCAAAGTTTTTCAAAAGACTGATTACACAGGACCTGGGTCCATCACTATGATCCAGAGACCAAAGCCCAGTCAATGCAATGGAAGCACTTGGACTCACTACCTCCAAAGAAGGCAAGGGTGCAGCCCTCCACTGGCAAGATCATGCTCACAGTCTTCTGGGACCAGGATGGAGTAGTGATGACAGATTTCCTGGCAAAGGGTACCACAATTACAGATGCCTATTATGCTTCACTTTTGAGGAAATTAAGGGAAGCTATCAAAATCAAGAGGCAGGGCAAGATCAACAAAGGTACCCTCCTCCTGCAGGACAACGCTTCGGTCCACAACTCGCATGTCGCCAGATCAGAAGCACAGTCGTGTGGTTATGAAATCCTTCCTAATCCTTCCTACTCTCCTGACCTTGCACCCTCTGACTTTCACCTCTTCCTAGCCATGAAGTTGTTTTTGAAAGGAAAGCGTTTCCCAGATGATGCAGCCTTGATTTCTGAAGTCAGGTCGTGGTTGGAGGACCAACCTGGGGTGTTCTACAAAAACGGTCTCCAGAGCTGCATCAAACGATGGGAGAAATGCATAACTCTTGGTGGTTCCTAGGTAGAGAAAGACTAATAACTGTGCCAAGTTTCGTTGCTCTACTACTATGGGAAGTGGGTCAGGGGCATTACTTATTGCACGCCCCTCATAAATACACCCATGCAAACATATTTATATAAATGCACACAGATAAATAACATATAAATATGTGCATACATATACAGGCATATGATAGCCTAGCAGGCTGCCTGGCATTGCCTGATCGTAAAATACATTTAGATATGATATTTTAATTAATGAAGATTTCATCCTTATTAATGTTGAGCCAATTCTCTATTGATTATTATATTTTACCCAATATATAATAGTGATTTCAAAAGTTTTTTTAAAAATATAACTTGGAACCACAAACATTTAGCTCTCTGACAGTGTTTGCTATCATTTAAGCTAACGATACATGCATAATAAAGCTAAACAAATTAACACAAATGCACATGCACAGAGCATACACATTACATCGAAATATGCCTACCAAGTTTCAATTTTTCAATTTTGACACCTTAGCATCTATTTTACCGGCTAAGAAACAAATCAAATTTATTCCACACATCTGAATTCCTTATATATTAAGTTTCAGGTCTGCAGATAAAAAAATTGGCAGAGTAGTTTGTTAGAGCAATAGGAACATTACAGAGATCACAGAAAATACTGAAGAGATGATAATGGAAGTCCTATATGACTTGTTTGAATATCCTAGCCTAATAAGTTGGCATTCTTCAATGAGGTTCCCCAAACTCAAGGCCAGAAATACCAGTGTGTCAAATGTCATCACAGCAAGGCTCGAGTTAAAAAAGACTCTGGAAAAAATAAATAAATTATGTCTAAACCTTAAAAAGAGAAGATATTAAAGCTAAATTTTTAGCTTGATGTTATTTAATGAATATGAGTACATCTGGGTCTTTCCTCTTTGCAAGATTGTGACTGGATGGTTAAGCCATAAATTCGGTTGATAGACCTACAGGAGAAAGACGTTGAAAGGCATGCAAACCTCAAGCTAGAAACACTCACTCCGACTACAAGATTTATTCCATACAGTGACTTACAAGTTTTATTTCTCGAACTGTAGCAAGACTACTCTGCTACTTCAATGATATATATCCTTTTCGGGGGATCATATTCTAATTATATTTCTTGTTTGTTAAGTTCAATCATATTTTTTATCTTATTTGACTTTGAGAAATAAGTAAAAAATGTGGCTTAAGCAAAGAGTACAATTGTTCTTTTATAGTGAAAATTTTTTGAGTGAATACGAAAAACTTATCCTGCCCATAAGAAGCCAGAACTTCAAAAGATGCCGAAATCTTATTTTCATTCTTGACCAGAGAGTGGTACAAGATTACATAAAAAAAAATTTATATTCACAAGATTTGCTTTGGTCAACTTCTCTTAAAGAGGGGGAGATCAATTTCTCTTCAGGGGTAATAACTCTTTGAATTATATGGATTCTTCAAACTACTGTTCTCATCTTGAGTGCTATTTTTACAATGTTTCAATGGATGTAAAATCCAGTTTTCTTCAGTTGCATCTTGTCGACTTCAGGAATTTTTTTGTTGAACAGAACCCTTTATTTAATCTACGGAGGTAGCATGTTCTCATTCCATCAGCCATGACTGAGTAGAAGTCCTAAATAATTCATAATTATATTTTAAGTGTCACCCGCACTGAAGCTTGAACTTTCAAACTCCAGAAGAGTGTAACTTACAATTGAATATTACCAAGTATTTTATCCACTATGCCACAGGTCCTTATTCTGACAGAGCTAAAATAACCAGATTTAATCTTTGCTTTAATATTAACTAGCAAGGGGACCCAACTATGCCCAGAATTGGATGAGGATCAACGAATTTTTCATGCTTCCAATATGTTGTAATCAAAATCGGTGCAATTGCTCATTTTTCACTCAAATCGATTGATTTCCTGTTTCAATTGAGAACCCACTGTGGTGCACCAGGAGTAATCTTCACATGCTTCCTCACAATGACTTAGTTCACAATAGAGAACCTACTGTTGATTTTATGAAATTATTTTATATAATGGCTTGAATTAAAGATTAAAATACAAAAGTCAAGTATTATGGTTCAATTATGCTATAAACAGAAACATTCATTTCGAACGCGCCTCTGTCATATCAAAGAACCTATTGTTTATTTTATACGCCGAACCCTTCGGCTTGTGTGGTGATAAAACATCTCAAAGGTACTTGTGATATTAGGCTGTTAACATTGGACAAAATTGGACAGTTCCTTCTTTATTAGGATTTTTTCTGATTATCGATTTTGGATACATATCTGATAAAAAAAAACTCTCTAAGAACACTCCCTGACGCATAAAGTATATTTGTGTGAAATTACAAAACAAAATCAGCCCAGCCGTTTCAGAATCAACAGGGAACAAACTTATACACATACACACATACACACACACACACTAAGTGCATTTTTATATATACATAGAGAAGAGATTTTACTTTTTGTTTGCAAAGTTTGTAAGTAAAGACTTTCAATCGCATTATTCACTAATTTTTATCTCTAAAAATGAGGGAAAAAAACAATAAAAAGAATGAAATAGTTGTTTTACTTAAATAACTTGTTTTTTCTTTGCAGAAAAAGATTGAATTTTCCAAGGCGGGACTTCTAAAACCGGTTAATGGAATTTGGATCCGACTTGAACATCGTTAAATAATTTTTTTCTTTAAAGATTTGTAAAAATAAATGTTATTATAACACAAAGATTTGTCTCATATATATATATATATATATATATAGAGAGAGAGAGAGAGAGAGAGAGAGAGAGAAAGAGATAGATAGATAGATAGATAGATAGATAGATAGATAACAAGTAGAGCAGTATCATAGTATGAATTCCTTTATTTACACAAACCACAAACATTATTGGCTACATAATTTGCACAGTAGAAATTCATTACAAAAATTCTTTACTGAATGTACTCTAAATATATTTGAATAGCTGGAACTCTCTGTATTTCCTAGAAATGATTGAGAACAACTATATATTTTTGCTTCTAGCGTGGAACCTCATGTTATACTATTCTTGATCTAATCTAAAATGAAATCAAATGTATCTTTGCTGTGACGCATACAAAGATCCATTAGTTACTCTGTCTCCCAGCCCTAAATCCCATACACAGAGCCATGATATTATCATATTGTGACACCAAAATCAAGACCAACATTGAATTTCTCATAAAATTTTACCTAAAATTTGTGTTTCATCTTTGTGTGCAGATTTGCTTTTAACTACATCTCTGGATAGTTAGAAAGACATGAAAACCATACTTATATCAATAATTTTTTTCAAGTATTTGCAAGCATCATTTTCTTAATTTTTTTAAAAGTGAAATACAAAACCTTTAACGTCCATTTTTGTTGCCTGGACTCGTTTCCAAAAATATAAGTAAAACTTTTTTTTAAACATATTTAACATAATTTTCTTTTTACTATTATATAAATAAAGAAAAAAAAAGACAAAAAAGAGATTTTAAAATATTTTATAATTATAGACCGTGTTATACAAATTTTGCATAAATATTGTCTCATTTTTGTTTCATTTTTTCATTTTCATTTAATATTTATTGTTTGTATTGATTTTGTATTATTAATAAACTCTTTAAAAAATGAACATTAACTAATAAAATATATTTTAATCAACTTATGAATATAACATATTTTTTTATTCTTTTAAAGCAAATTTTTTTTATTATTCTTATCAAACATTATATTTTCCATATGTATTTCATAAATGATGTTATCAAATTTTTGAAAATAAAGTTAATTGTTTTTATTCTTTTATTAATGATTTTGAGTTATTAATTATGCCAACTTAACCTTGAGCCATCATTATTGATACACATTGAACCATGGTTAGAAATTGATACACATTGAACCATAGTTAGAAATTGTAAACTGTTTTTGACTCCTACTGTGTGAGGGGGTATGAGACCAATGAATTCGCCAATAGTTTTTATAACCACCGGCTGTGCTAACCAACCAATGAAAACCTTCCAGAGTTACTATAAAAATTGTCGAATTCATTGGTCTCATACCCCCCTGGGCACGACGTTAAACTGCGACCATTTCTATCTTACTAACCAAATTAACCAACTAATACCTAACATAATGTTTCCAGTTTTTGTTAAAAACAAAAATATAAAATCACTTTTTAAAACCTTTTCTTTGTAAATTTCCTTTTTGTTAAATAATTTTTTGTATGATTGTTTTTGCAAACCTTTGTCAAAAAAAATGTATATTTGTTAATTTTTGTGCATATGTTTATATGTATTTGAAAAGTATTCTATTTGTATGTTTATATATTTTTTTAAAGTGTTTATTTTTATATGTATAAAAAAATAAACTCAATGTGATTTACAAAAAAAATGGCTTCTTTTTGCACACATTAACAATTCCTTTTGCCCAATGAGAATAAAGACAAATCCACCCCCCCCCCAATAAAACAATTATTTTATTGGTTTATTTTTATTTATTTGTTTATTTTATTTTTATTTATTTATTTTACTTTTCTTTCCTTTTCTCAAGTAAAACTAAAATTGAATTTGAAAGGATTTTTCCATTATATCAAAAAAGGGGGCGTGTAAGCTGTTTTTGACTCCTAGTGGGAGGGAGGGGGTATGAGACCAATGAATTCGCCAATCGTTTTATAACCACCGGCTGTGATAACCAACCAATGAAAACCTTCCAAAGTTACTATAAAAATTGTCGAATTTTGGATTCAATAAGTTTGCCGTTAAACTACGTCGCGGACCGCATTTGATTCTTGGCCGCCATCTTGTTTACTACCAATTACACTCAGGATCTGATCTAAACTACGCCGCCATCTTTGTTCAACATAATGTCTCAATATTTAACAGAAATTGATACACATTGAACCATTACTAGCATTGATACACGTTGAACCATCATTAGTAATTGATACACGTTGAACCATGATTAGCATTAATAGACTTTGAACCAACTTTAGTAATTGATGATCATTAAACAATTATTAGCATTGATGCATATTGGACTATTACATTAATACATATTAAATTATTACTAGCATTGATACATATTAAACTATTACTATTACTAACATTGTTACACGTTGAACCATCATTAGTAATTGATACACATAAAACCATTATTCGGATTGATACATATTGAACCATTACTAGCATTGGTACATGTTGAACCATGATAAGTAATTTATACACATTGAAGCATTACTAGCATTGATACACATTGAACCATCATTAGTAATTGATACACATTGAACTATTACTAGCATTGATACACATTAAAACTCATTAGTATATGATATACATTAAACCATTACTAGCATTGATGCCTATTGAACCATTACTAGAATTGATATACGTTGAACCATCATTATTAATTGATACGCATTAAACCATTACTAGCATTGATACATCTTGAACTATTACATGCATTGATATATACTGAACCATTACTAGCATTGATATGTATTGAAACATTATTAGCATTGATACATACTGAAACATTACTAGCATTGATACATACTGAATCATTACTAGCATTGATACACGTTAAACCATCATTAGTAATTGATACACACCGAACCATTACTAGCATTGATAAAAGTTGAACCATAACTAGCATTGGTACACGTTGAACCATCATCAGTAATTGATACATATTGGACCATAACGAGCATTAATACATATTTAACCATTACTAGCTGTTGTGAGTTTAGAGCGCCAGTGCGCATGCGCACCAGATGTTTACAAATAGAACGAAATTGGCGCCTTTTCCCAGCTTAGTCGTTCATTACCGACCATGTTGTTGTACCTGCTGAATTTTATGTTGAATAAAACCTTTCTAATATCTTAAAAGGTCTTTATTTTTCATATCTCACTGTTCAACATTCGAGAGGGCTATTAGCATCCTTCAGGCAACCTATGTAAAACCGGTAAATTCTGTGTTTGCTCGTCACCTTCTCGCCGCTAGGAAACAAAATCAAGGTGAATCTATTGATCAGTTTCTCCTAAAACTAAAGAATCTTTCTAAGGATTGTAAATTTGAAGATGTTACTGCCTCTCAACATGCGGAGCTAGCGATACGTGACGCATTTATCACAGGTCTCACTTCCTCAACTATTAGGCAGAGATTACTTGAAAGTTTTGAAATTAACCTAGATCATGCCGTAGCAACTGCACGAAGTCTAGAAATGGCCCAACATAATGCAGCAGCTTATGACACATCAATTGTAGCAAAGGCATCTATTCATGCAGATGAATCTGAAAATAACTCTAGTTTGGAACTAACTAATGAATGTGCTGCTGTTTCCAGAAATAATCAGGCGACTCACTTCGCCAGATGCCAATTCTGTGGACGAGAAAATCATTCTCGAAATATTTGCCCAGCTCGGAATGCTGACTGCCTTAAATGTGGAAAGAGGGGCCACTTCTCTAAAGTCTGCCGATCTAAAATAAAACAAGCAACTTATAATACCAGGACTAGTTCTGCATATATTGCTCTCACTGCGTCATCCCAATGCACTCCATGCACACAATATTCTGTAGTAAATGCAACAATTAATAGTACCTGTTTGAAAGCTATGGTAGACAGTGGAAGCACTCATAACTTTATACGAATGAACATCGCGAGATCACTCAGCCTTAGTATATTACCTTCTAATGATACGGTAAGCATGGCTTCCTCGAATCTCACGAGCAAAACCTTAGGACACTGTGTTGCGTCCATCGCTGTTAATGGACAAATTTACACTAATATGCGTCTATCTATCCTTCCCAACTTGTGTGCTCCAATTATACTAGGACAAGAGTTCATGCAATTGCATAACCGGGTGGAATTCCGTTACAACGGAAAGATACCATCTTTACAGATTTGTAACGTCACTCAGATGAAAATCGAGCCACCGTCTCTTTTTGCTAATTTAGCAAAGAATTGTAAACCCATCGCAACAAAAAGCAGAAACTACTCAGCATCGGACTGCGAATTTATCCGGAATGAGATACAAAAATTATTAAAAGAAGGTATCCTAATCAAATCGAATTCCCCATGGAGAGCCCAAGTACTAGTAACTAGAAATGAAAGACATAAGCGTCGCATGGTCGTTGACTATTCTGCAACTATAAATCGGTTTACACTTTTGGATGCTTTTCCACTTCCCAAAATTTCGGATATCATACGCCAACTATCACAGTACAAAATTTTCAATAAGTTGGACCTGAAGTCTGCATATTATCAATGCCCTATACGTAGAGACGAGAGAATTTACACAGCATTTGAAGCTGACGGAGGATTATACGAGTTTTCTAGGTTACCTTTTGGGCTAACGAACTCAGTAGCTGTGTTTCAACGTATTATGCATAATCTGATTCAAGAACATGAACTCCAAGATACATTTGCCTACATTGATGACATTGTCATTCAGAGGAAAAACTAATAAAGAATTAAACGAAAATATGGAAGCTTTTAGAAAGGTTATCAATCGTCTTAACTTGCAACTAAACCCTGTAAAATGTGAATATGGTATAACCAAACTAAAGTTTCTAGGGCACTTATTGGAAAATGGAACAATCAGTCCTGATTCAGACAGACTTACACCACTAAAAGAATTACCGATTCCGAACTGCAGTAAGTCACTCAGGCGGGCTCTAGGTCTCTTCTCATACTATTCACCATGGATAGAGAATTTCTCAGATCGTATTTCACCTTTATTAAACATTACGTCCTTTCCTATCACTGAGAAACTCAAAAATCAATTTCAAGCCATGAAAGATGAAATTTGCAAGGCTTCGGTTGCAGCCATTGAGGATGAAGTTCCTTTTACGATAGAAACTGATGCATTTGCGACAGCATTAGCAGCCGGCCTTTCCCAGAATGGACATCCAGTAGCATATTTTTCCAGAACCCTAACGCAGTCAGAGCGTCGACATTTAGCAATGGAACGTGAATCGGCAGCCATTGTAGAATCTGTGCGTAAATGGCGTGACCTCTTACTCGGTCGACACTTTACCATTATTACTGACCAACAGGCTGCATCATTTATGTTCAACACGCAGACACCAAATCGTATTAAAAACGATAAGCTGCTTCGGTGGAGACTTGAACTTTCAAACTATTCTTATGAGATAGTATATAGACCAGGTTCTCTTAATAGCTCTGCAGATACCCTTTCTCGATCATGCTCTGCTTCGCGCTCATTATCACTAAAGGACCTGCACGCAGCACTTTGTCATCCTGGAGTAGCGAGACTCTATCACTTTGTGAGGCAGAAGAATCTACCATTCTCCATGGAAGATGCTAAGCGCACATGCACTGAATGTCAAATATGTGCTAAACTAAAACCAAGGTTCTTCAAACCTCCATCAGGTCGATTAATCCATTCCCGATCCCCCTTTGAACATCTTTCAATAGATTTCATGGGACCGAAACCATCTATGAATAATCTCAAATACCTACTCGTGATTGTAGATGAATATTCACGCTATCCTTTTGTCTATCCATGTCAGGACATATCAGCAAAAACTGTTATAACTTGTCTCCAGAATTTATTTACCTTTTTTGGCTGCCCAGATTCCATCCATAGTGACCGAGGAAGTCAGTTTATTTCATGTGAACTAAAAGAGTTTCTCTGGCAACATGGAGTTGTGATTACCCACTCAACTCCATACCATCCAATCGGCAATGGACAATGCGAGAGAGTAAATGGCACAATTTGGAAAACGATCAAACTTGCACTCAAAACCAGGCAATTGGACGAATGTCACTGGCATGAAGTACTCGACATAGCTTTGCACTCTATTCGATCACTACTTTGTACAGCAACTAACTCAACCCCACACGAGAGAATGTTTAACTTTTCCAGAAGGTCAGGCACCAGATATACCTTACCCCAGTGGCTGCAAGGAGGACCGGCCCTCCTTAGGAAGTTTGTCCGCCAACACAAGTCAGATCCCCTAGTGGAATCAGTAGATATAATATCTGCAACTCCAAACTTTGCCAGAATTCGTTTCCCTGACGGCCGTCAGTCAACAGTCTCAACAGAAGACCTAGCCCCCACTCCTGTCACTGACCCCTCCTCTACAAACTTGGAATCTCCTGTCTCCCCTGATCATGGTACATCACCAGATTCTACTACTCCATCAAACATCCGCGAACCAGAGTTGATTGATAAACAGGAGACCCCAAAGAATAATAGCTCACCAAATGAAGAATCTTTCTCTTCAGTCGACAAAACAAAGTGTTTAGAAATAGAAGAGCAGCAGCAACAGTCTGACTCGAAGAAGGGCGTTTTCAAATTTCTTCCAGAAGCAACAAAAAGGGGAAGGAAGATCACCTGTAACCCGAAATATAAATAAAATGTGGTGGAGAGTGTTGTGAGTTTAGAGCGCTAGTGCGCATGCGCACCAGATGTTTACAAATAGAACGAAATTGGCGCCTTTTCCCAGCTTAGTCGTTCGTTACCGACCATGTTGTTGTACCTGCTGAATTTTATGTTGAATAAAACCTTTCTAATATCTTAAAAGGTCTTTATTTTTCATTACACTAGCATTGATACACGCTTAACCATCATTAGTAATTTATACCCCTGGTCTTATAATTTTGAACAAGTGTAAAATTTTATAAAAATGTAACTCTGAATTAAATGTTTGGAATGTAGCTTCCCCCCCCCCAACCTTTTAGGTTGTAGTATTGGTAACTTTAAGCGAGGGATTTTAAAATCTATCTTTAAAAAAAGGCTTCTTTTTGAAGATTTTTAAGTGGTCTTAAATTTTTTATCAGGAGTGTATAATATAATATAATAAACAAAACTTGTAATCGACGTATTCCACTGTACTTTTGCTCCGTTCCGGTCATTAGTTGCATAGATTTCATATCTAGGCCATCCGCCTACTCGTTTAACTACTGTTATCAAAATAATATTGATATTTTTTTTATTTTTTTTAATCATCAGTGATGTTTGGCTCAACAGCAGAGGGAAAGCACTTTATTTCTGAAAACTTTTTCACGCTTGTTTGGAAGAAATTAATCATATGGAGGCCAAAATGTCCGCCTACTCTTATCGTAATTGATGTCGAAAGGTTCTTCCTCTTTTATTTTTGCTTTAATCAGTTTATTTGGTTCAGCAGCCGAAAATTGGCGACAACACTTCCCAAACGACACAGAAAAACGAAGTAACTGTTTTCCCCCCCACTTGTTTGAAAGAAAATAACAATGGATTTATTTGGAGTTTTGTACATCCCAAACTTTCTGCTTGTCATATTATTTTTTTTATTCACATTATATCTGTAAGTCAACGATATATTTTTAATTTTTGCTTGAAATCGAACGTATAAAAATCATATATTAACGTGATTTAAATCAATTTACTCCACTTCCTTACAAATAATTAAAAAAAAAAATGATTAATCAATGTTTTTATTTTTATCCGACTAAGGTAACAAATTCAAAATTTCCGACTGAGTAAAAATAAAAATGCGTCCACCAAAACGCTCGCTTAATTGTATAACATCACATTTTTGCATCCAAATCAAGACAATTTTTGATCGCAGGTTTGCCAGCTGATATTTTCAAAACCAGCTAGATCGGAGAGAAAAGAAAATCCGCACTTGTGCATTACTATCATGAAGAACTTCTTTGGTTTTGGTTTGAAGAGCGCACATCAAAGGGAGACAATCTAAAATTTCAACAAGTGTCAACAACAATATTGGTGATTGTAATCGACAGATGTTTTTTTATGTAGTTTTCAGCAAAAACAACAGTACTTAGTTAATTGTCCTGGCGAAAATAGTAATATATCCCAAAATTACAAAAATCCATCTGGTAGAAAATTATTTGCAGTCAAAAGTAATTTTTACGGAAAAGTAGGGAAATTGCATTTTCCCTAAATGTGAACACCTTGAAGATTGCGAATACAAGAGACATACCTATCTCCCTTTTCGCCACTTTGGTGGCTTCCGACATTTTTTTGCTAAAAACACAATAGCAGTTGCTCTACTCGATGAATTTTCGTCATTTTGGGATACATTACTATTTGTGACAAGACAATAAAGTAAGTACTGTTGTTTTTGCTTAAAAAGACATTTTTAACAAATCAATCTGTCCACTCTATTTTAACACGCACCTATTTATTGAATGAAAATAAAATTATAAAAAATAGAATTAAAATTTTTTTTTTTACACAAAAAAAAAAAATTAAATTAAAAAATTCAGAAAAGTGCTAAATGTTTAACTTTTCGCCAGTGTTGCCATCTGGAATTTTCAAAAACAGTTGGATCGAAGAGAAAAAAACACTATATTTTAACTTTCTACCTTACATAAAGATATCATTCACTACCGTGTTTAAATATATGGTTAAGTGGCAGTTTTAGTCATTTAGAATTGCTTTAAAGCTTAACCGCTCACTCATTTTTTCAACCAAATTTCAAACAATTATTATAGTTTAGATCACCTTCTCAGCTATATTGTGAAAAAAAATTCAATTTTCGTTCAATAAAACAAAAATTATGATGAATTTTCTGGTGTTCAAAATCGTAAAAATATGTAAAGAGGTCAGCGACGTTTTTTTTTTACTGGTTTTCCATAGCAACCATGTTGCTTCAGCGACTACTGTTGTTACTAATTCACTGCTATCGCGGAAAGAAAAGTAACAACATTAGATCGGCCGCATATACTCTATTCCGGTATTAGTGTTTTTTAATTATTTTGTTAATATTTATATTAAAAAGGACTATACTCCCATTTCTTGCTATTTCGAAACTGAAAGGATATCTGAAACCACTAGGACCCATCCTCTAACATCACTTACAGATGACTGCATTGAAGGACTTTTATTCTCTGTAGGAGAAAGCTGACATATTCAACTGGAC
Organism: Euprymna scolopes; assembly: GCF_053919585.1. NCBI lineage: Eukaryota > Metazoa > Mollusca > Cephalopoda > Sepiida > Sepiolidae > Euprymna > Euprymna scolopes. The sequence goes on from NC_136483.1 coordinate 192,420,745, forward strand.
AAACAATAAAAAAGGAAGTGTGGGAGAAAGAAAAAAAAAGAAGTGGGCTAGTTTTTGACTGCAAGACATGATTTTTGCGAAGAGAAAAAAAAAAAAAAAAAAAAAACATTAATGTACAGTGCACTTAAGTCAGGAATAGAAAATGATTGCCTAAATCCAAACTGTTGGTTATAAAGAAGTTTGACAGTTTCATAGTGAACTAACTATTTATTAATAATTCAAAACTTTTAACAAAGACTTGTGGGGTGATAATTTTGTGGGTTAGTTCTTTCACCAAAAAAAAAACTGGTATCACAGAGACAATTTTCCAGCTATCAAGAAACAAAATTCAGCAAAGTATTAGTTGTAAAGTTTGGAGAAGACATGGGATAGCTCAGCTGAGCATTTCTTTATTACTATATCATTGATAATATCTGGTTCACATGTTTTGAAGGCTTCAAGATTTTCTTATGATATACAGAACATGAGAAGGGGTGATGATTATCAAGTGTGGTTTCTGTCCAAAATGAAAAATTTTTGAGAGAGTGATTTTCAGCATCTAAGATGAACTTCTTAGCAAAAAGTTCAGCCTTTAATCCTTTGCCATGCAAGCGACATCATGGTGGTTGAAAACTGTAACTCAATGCGTTTTCTGATCATCTCGGTATACTAACTTTTAGACATCCATTTTATTAAATATACACTTTGCTTCTCTTCCGACCATGTAGTGCATTTTTTCTCCATTTTTCCTCTTTCTTCTTCTGCTATTGTTGTTAATCTCTTCACATCCTTTGCTGCTGATGATATTTCCCAACGCATGGTTTCATGATGCTATAAATTGTTGTCTATTTCTAGATGAATTCTAGGGATTGAAATGGCGGAAGGCTTGCTACTTTGTGCAATTGCAGTTTTACATTTTAAAGTGAACCATTGAGGAAAGTAGGGCTTACAAGGTGCCTTCAATAAATTTCTAAACTTTTTTGCACAGGCATTTAAAATTGTCGTAAAGTCTTGAAAATTCAACATGTTATTACTATACATCTTATGAGATGACTGACCAATTTTTATGATTTCAGGTTCAAGTAAACAGCTACAGCAGGAATTGGAATACACCCTACTAAAGCCTGATTGTCATAGCTGGTGAATTTCAGAAAAAGCAATCTGGACGTGAGGACACTTTAGAAGAACGATGTGCAATAAAATTCTGTTTTAAACTTGGAAAAAATGCCACAGAAACGTATGGAATGCTTCAAGCTGCCTTTGGACCATTTTCCATGAATCAAACATCAGTTTCAGAGTGGCATAAGAGCTGTGAGGGACAATGAGAAGTGTGGAAGGAGTAAGGAAGTCAGAGTTGATTGGCCAAATAAAGAATTTCATGGATAAAGACCATCGTGTTTCTATAGAGACAATAAGTACACAGTTTGATATCAGTGTGGAAACTGTACACACAATTATTTGCGAGGAATCGAGGATGCGCAAGATTTGCACAAAATGTGTCCCAAGGGTTCAGTCCACAACTCGATTCTTGTCAGAGACTATTTGACCAAGATGGGCATCAAGACAGTTCCTCACCCTCCCTATAGTCCAGACCTTGCTCCCTGTGACTTTTGGTTGTTCCCTAAGCTCAAGGAAAACTTTAGAGGTTGTCTTTATGAGACAATTGAGGAGATGAAAGAGGCTGTGATGATCATCATTGACACGCTCACACAAGAGGATTTCCATGGGGTCTTCCAGAAGTTGTTGAAAAAGTGATGGTTTATGAACGGGAATATGCAATAAAGAAACTATTCATGTTGTTGTCAGATGCATCTACGTAGTTTGAGAAGCCAAGCTAGTTTCTGCAGTAGATATTAAAATCCCCAAATACATAGATTTTGGCATTAGGATCTAAGGAAAGTGATACGTCTACATTATCAAAGATATAGTCGAGTGAAGTCCTAGATTAAAAGAGGAACAGTAATGGAAATGCATGTAACTAATACTTAGTTGTAAGGTTATTTTAAAGCACATACATTATATTATAATTTATGCTAGCTGTTCTGACCCAGCATTGTACAAGAATATTTTTATATTAATATTTATTTTCGTATTAATTATTTTATTCCATCTTTTAATGATTTTTATTCTTTTTACAGATATGGATGGGATGTAATTACTGTTGATATATATTTTATATCATAGTACATACTAGCTCTCCCGATCCAGTGTTGCCTGGCAGTATTATACGTTCATATTTATTTTAATATTAACCATTTTATTACATCTTTTAATTATTTATTTTTTTACAGGTATGGAAGAAGAGATTTTGGCTTTTTTAATCAGTATGGAATCAAATATCCAAAACCAAGAGCTTATTTTGGAAATCTTGATGAAATCGATAAGAAAGTGAGCATTTTTCTTTCACTAAAATTTCCACATTCTTAAAGCATATGGAACATGAAGAAAGTTAATATAATATCGATAATTGTAGGAGTATTAAGAATAGTTCTGAAAAACATGGGAAAATGACTAACAGATTGAAACTGCAATAAGTCTTTTAAATTGTTCTTTCACCCACACCTCGCCTCCAAAATAGGCATCAACCTCGGCAGATACCATGCAGAATAGTTGTGAAGGGTCAAGGAGAATGGAAAGACTAATGAAGGATAACACTAAGCAAACTTCCACTGGATGAGTGCGGAGAGTACTGGGACTTATTGCCACTTAAATTCCAGTGAAGACCAATAGTCGTTGCCAGTGAGAAATTGATGGTAAGCCGCTGTTGTGATAATGCAAAGTCATTTTCCAAAGTTATCGAAAGAGTTAGAAAGTCCTGGAAATCTGGAGAGACTTGTTATTGTCTAGACTTCAGAGAACACTAATTATTATCAGTGAAGATCTGTGTGAGAACTCGTAGTCGGTACAAATAATATTAATACAAATAATAATAATTATGGTACTCTTCCAGAATTTGACCCGGATCCTCAGGATTTTCTATCAATTATGACTTGGGCTCGACTGACAATCACTGGCATTGTTCAAATGTTGAAATGCAAAATCAACATTTTTTTTTTTTGTATAAAAAATGTAATTTTAAAAATATTTTTTGGTTGATGGGGGGTATTTTGTTCTGTTTATTTTTTAACATCTGTTGACAAAAATAATTTGTAAATTTTCTTGAAAAAAAACTTTTCCATATTTTCACCTTACAATTTGCGTTTTTTATAAAAAAATTTTCCTTATAAAGAAACAACTTCTGTTTACAAAAAAAAATCTTTACAGCCAATTTTCTTAAAAAAAAAATGTAAGTTTTCTTGAAAAAAAATGTACTATCACCTAACAATTTATGGTAAAAAAATGCTTGAGTTAGATTAGATAATAAAGGACTACGCCATATCATGGATATCTTCAAGTCCAACATAAACAAATTCCTGATGAACCGCCCCTCTAAGTAATTACATTTTATCAAATCTCCAATACTAATGAATACTGCAACACTATCCCATTGATTACTGTACACAAAATAACCCTTATTTCCGAGTGGCTTCTGGGTCTTGATAAGTGGTTACCTTCATGCAAAAAAAAATATATCATGGCAACAAATTATTTATAACATAATACCTATGTTTGTTTTAATAATCCAGGGCTATTCCAGGACGGGAAAGTTATTTATTTATAATGTAGTGATTATGTTAGTTTTAGTAATCTGGAGCTATGCCAGGTCAGGACAGGTAGTTATTTATGACATAGTGCCCCTGTTAGTTTTAACAATCAAACGCTATAGTGCATATGTTAGTTTAAATAATCCAGGACTACTCCACGTCGGGACAGCTAGTTATTTATAATAGTGCCTCTGTGGGTTTTAATAATTCAGGCTACAACAGGTCAGGGCTACTAGTTATTTATAACATAATTTCTATCTTTGGTTAAATAATCGATACCTATGCCAGGCCAGGAAAGTTTGTACCTATGTTGGTTTACATAATCCGGAGCTATGCCAGGTCCGGACAGCTAATTATCCCTTCCCCATCCTCTCTCTATATATAAAATGAACTCCCTATTTCCCCTATGCTAGGTCCGAACAGCTAATTATAATATAATGCATATGTTAGAACTATGCCAGATCGAGACATTTAGTTATTTATGTGATGCATATCTTAGTTTTAATAATTCAGAGCTATGGCAGGTAAGGACTACTAGTTATTCATAACATAATGTATATCTTAGGTTTAATAATCCAGGGATACACCAGGTCGGGAAAGCTAGTTACTTATAACATAGTGCCAATGTCAGAATTAATAATCCATGGCTACACCAGGTTCAGAAAGCTAGTTACTTTTAACATAATACCTAAGTTTGTTTTTATAATCCAGAGCTAAACCAGATCAGGAAAGCTAGTTACTTATAGCAGAGTACCTATATTAGTTTTAACAATCACAGCCTATGCCGGGCCAGGACAGTTAGTTAATCGTTAAAAAATATAGAAATAAATATTTTTAGTTTTGTTAAAATTTGATTTTTATTATTTGGATTTTTTTTTAAATTTTATTTGTATTACATCTTTAGTCTTTTACTTAGATAATAATAATAATAATAATAATAATAATAATAATAATAATAATAATAATAATAATAATAATTATTATTATTATTATTATTATTATTATTATTATTATTATTTTAAAACTATTTAAATTTTATATTTCTTTTATTCTAGGGCATGGACAAGGTATTTTTTTATTGGAAAGAAAAATATGGCGATTGTTATGGGTAAGGAATTTTTCTGTACAAAATATTTTGACAAAATAAGCAGTAAACACACATTTTAACAAAAGAAATTAGGTAAAATGTTATATTATATAAAAAGTCACAACACCTCCCCCCTTAAAAGTTTTTATATCTATTCGACACCATATATTTTTCCTTTTTGAATCTATTTCTATAGTTTCCGTCGGGGTACGTTTTCGTTTGCTTTGCTCGTGCGTTTTTTTGTTTTGTTTGTTTGTTTGTTTGTTTGTTTGTTTGTTTTGTTTTGTTTTGTTTTGTTTCTGTTTTTGTTTCTGTTTTTGTTTACTTTTGGTGGGGGGTATTGGCGAGGGCATGGGTATATGAAACATATGATAAATGACAGACATAGGTTATTCTCGTTCATTTGTGTCTGGGGTGTAAATTAGAATCCTCGTCACCAATCTATTATATACCACAAAAAAACAACAACAACAAAAAACGATTAGATAGAGAAAATGTAGAGAATTATTAAGTAGTGAAGCCGAAACAATTATTAGGTTTTCGCTACAAGTCCATGTTACTGGAATACGGACTCTGCTGTGTGCTTCACACACCTTTTATATCTGTGGGTTAGGAGTCACATATCAAAATAAAACTAAATAGAAATTAAATTCAAAGCCTCAAAATAGATTAGAAGGTGATATATCGAGCAATTCTACAGTTTCGTGATGTAACTGTCTTTGAGGTTGGGATGAAAATGCAACATAATTGATAAAAATCTTAAACTGATTTGGAAATATTAAATATTTAATTCCAAATTGATTAAAGAAATCGATTTTTACCAATGTACAACGTATAATTATTATGTTTATCCTTTTGTAGAATATTTTTTGGGGCTTTTCCCAATTTGGTCATTGGAGACCCTCAAATTATTGAAGAAATCATGGTAAAAAGTTTCTCCAATTTTACAAACCGGCTCGTAAGTATCCTTTTTGCTTCTAACTTCAGTTAAGTTTGAAAGATATTATTAGATTATAGCGATTTGAATTCAGGACAAAGACCAATTTTTTTTATTACTAGCGTCATCTATATAGCAGGCCTGATATTTATTAAGTGATGTGTTATGTAAGCATATCTATATATTAATACCATAATTCGCTTCGACCGTTATTATCTTAGCATCCCTTAAAAGGAAAGTGGAATATTCCAAATGGCTAATAATAAACATTAATAAAACAAATAAATTGCTGATAAGGCAAACACATTCTAATTATATATTAATACGTCGAAATAAGCAAAATCATGTAGTGCGTTCAGTCCTGGATATGACCTTAAACTATATCCGATGGTGAGGCACCAGCTTGCGGGCTTTGGGGAGTGGAGCCACACTTTAATTGCCATTGCTCCCAGGTCCACTCTAACTCGGAGTGGTAGTATCTGTTAGGGTCCCAACTATGGGTTAAATAGAAAGAGACTTGAAAAAACATTTTTAATAGAATATATTTTTTCTTCAAAATAACTGAATTTGGCCTTAAATAACCTGAAAAGGGTTGATATGCCGTAAAACAAGAACAATCTAACCAATCTAACATGTAGTGCTTTTGTTGTTTAGTGAACCTTTAAATCTCTACATTCTAGGTGAAACATTATTACCTACTTATATGTCATGTTGAAATTAGTACAAATTATGTGTTGTATATTGATTTATATTGGAGGAGATGATATATTAAAACGCGTCATGTGTTATCTAGTGGATGTAAGATATTGTTCTTTTAACAGACAGATAATAAACGTATAAATCGTATGTATGTTGTTTAGCCAGGAGGACATGATATTGACGTGTAGACTGAATCAAGTTGTATCAGACTTATCACACGGGATATTTTTACAGTTCATATGTAAGAAGAATAATATATACTTCATACCTATTTTTCTTGAAGAGTTCGTCTGTATCTTTCCGCTGTTCCGTAACGAACCATGAAACGATCAGCACCATCCAGTTGAGACATCTGTTCTTATTTGTGAAACCATAAAACAACTTTTATATTTTTATAATATAAATTTATTACAGTTGTCTCAAATGGTTTTCACAGGATCTGCAGTTCGTCTACATGTTCTATTCTTACAGCTCGCTCCCTAGCTGTCTGTCCACTCCTGTCTAGACGTCTATCCGCCTTGGTGGTCAATCCTCAACTCTCTGAATCTCTCCAAAACTAACTACATCACATGTTCTCTTACGTCAACTAATTATGTGTCTCAGACCAACCTAACGTACACAACTAGTTATTTGTTTATTCAAAACCTCAAAATAATGTTTACATATATTTTCTATTTTTACATTCTTGTTGCGATTCACACGTCAATCATTTCTTCCCCAATTTAATTGTTTATTCTTCTAATCATAATAACTGATCCAGCGACCATCCGTTGCTCAAATCAATTAATAAGAATACAGTAACAACAATAATAATGTTTTGACTATTGACCCCGCTTGCCACAGTTAACAGATACTACGCTATGCTCACAGTCTAAAGGGTCATAACATTACATATGTAAGCATATGATAATATTTATCTCATTTTGATTACACTCAGAAAATTTTCTGCTATTGAAAGTGAAATTGTAAGACTTTTGCAAAAGATTGTAAAACATATTCATGTTCATAATTGTTTAATGATATGATAATACGTATGTGAGTGTTTTGATTTTGATTTTGATTTTTTCTTTCCTCGAATATTTTCATATTTTTCAGATACCCTTTCCAATGGATGAGTACAGTTCAAGTATGATGAACATAGCCAAAGATAATCACTGGAAATATCTTCGAACTGTCTTGGCGCCATCTTACAGTTCTAAAAAAATGCGTGAGGTTTGTATGATAAAAGTGTCTGTTTAAAACCTATTCACATTGAGAAACTGAATAAATGTCATCTGATAAATAAACTAGCTGAATCAATTATGGTTAATTATACAAACAGTTAATATTTTAACAGTAAGATGATTTCTTAATGTCACAATTAAAATATACAGGTTCATGATATCATTGTTATTGAATGCATATCACAATCGTAACTACATAGTATGATCTCATCTCATGTCAACCATTCCTCCATGACCAGGACTCCTACAATTAATTTTTCACAACATGAAGAAGCAAAAAAAAAAATCATCAGTTTGAACAGACGATCTTTCTTTAAGATGTTGATGTGGCCTTCTTTCCTTTCAGTGATAAGGGTGGATCGAGGGCGCACTCCGAGCTATTGATTATTTGGGGTCTTTATTCCCTTAATTTATCGTCGATTTTCAAACATTCTCTACACATCATGTTCGCCTCGCAAGCTTCCAAGTGATTCTCTTTCTTTTCTAAACCCGTCTTTCAGTCATGTGACCTCAGACCCACCTCTAGGCCAGGTTGGTATCTGACCTCGACTAATTCTTATTTCCTGTTATCCTCAACTAACAAAAATTATACCCACCTAATATTCAACAATACTAAACGATAAATTAAATGAATTGTAGTTTTACAGACTCAGTCTCAAATGATGATAATGTTAACATAAAAGATCACATCAACTGAGTAGAAATCGCTTAAGAAAAATAAAAATGATGAAATTAATAAACTCTGTATTTGATGGCATTTTTAATTTATTCCAGATGGTTCCGTTGATTGAGAATGTCTTGAACACATTTGAAAAAAACTTAAATAAAATTGCAGATAGCAAGGAACCAACAGATGTCACCATGTGAGTCGATTTCTCTTTTTAATTATTCAAGTTCAAACAAAATATAGACACAATAAAAAAAAAATCCATTCGTAATTTCACTTCATTTTATTATTTTTATTTTACTTATTTACTGTATTTTATTTTATCACTGTCTATTTTAGACACCATTTTATCACTTGCTATTCTTATTTTTAGACGCCATCTTTCAAGTTACTACGCTATTTTATCCCAATTCAATTGTCTCTAATTTTTAAAAACTCCTTTCGTAATCTCGCTTCATTTTATTTACTTAATGTCACGGTTATATTTCCAGACGCCATCTTTTAAATCTCTACGATATTTTAACCCAATTAATTTTCTCGCCTCAGTTTATCAATTTATTTATTTTTTTACTTTTTATTTTTAGACGTAATCTTTCAAATCACTACGCTAGTTTACTCTAATTTATTAGTTTCTCTAATCATAAAATGTATATATGTATATAGGCATCTAATTTACATAAAGAAAACATGCTGCTCTCCCCCATCATTATATATAGCCCCAAATCTTCCGACCCTTTCGTCAATGACCATCCCTCTTGAAAAAGCCCGCATAAATCGGGCGAAACGTTGAATATTCAGGTCTTTTCACCTCCATTATATTTTCTCAATAATATTTATCAGCTATTCAATATAAACAATCGTTTATAATTCTGAAAAACAAAAGTTGCTGTAAATTTTCACTAATTATTATTTTTGACAAACAATGAAAATAATTTTAAAAGATCTGTTTATCGATAATCAATATTCAATCAGCAAAGAAACTTATTTTATTCAATTTTTATTGTTTCTTCAAATCATCCTCAAAATATGAATTAAAAAAATGGAAAAATGGTCGAATCATGCCACTTCTCCATTAGATATCTCAGTGCCGATGCAATTTTCAACCTGTATAAGAGTCAAGTACATGGATGGAGTACTTTTGCCAAATCTGGGCAGGATCTGCTAGAAGCATCTTATCCTGCCTTGACAGAGTTCAAAATAGATTTCATGGGCTAGTAGGGGATGTCCTTTTCTCTTCCCTGCAAGCTCTTTCCCACAGAAGAGACGTTGCATGCCTGTCTCTGCTCTATTGCTATTTTCAGTACAAGTGCTCGTCTGAGCTCCAATCTATTGTTCCCCTTCGCCAAACTTTCACAAAAACACCCGTCTAGCTGAAACTACTATCAATAATATCCCTCATTCTTTATCTGTGCCTAAACCTAAACATAGGTTCCATGAACAAAGTTTCTTTCTTAGAAATGCACGCCTGAGGTCTCTCTTCCATTTCCCTGCTTTCCAGCTAACTACAACATGATCGTCTTCAAGTCCAACATAAATGAGTTTTTGATGAGTCATTTCCTTAAGTAATGCAATTTACCAAATTTCCACTAATAACGATTACTACGATATTGTCCCATTGACTACTATACATTTTATTAACCCTTATACTTGAGTGGCCTCTGGCATTGATAAGTGGTGACTCCTTTGTAATATATATATATATAAATATATATATATATATATATATATATATATATATATATATATATATATATATATATATATATATATATATATATATATATTACCAGGCAAATTAATAGGGACAATTAGTTATGAATAGAAAGAACTGTATTTTAAACAACTGAACTATCAAATTATTTAAACAAAAAAAAAAAGATGCTTAATTGAAAGCAATTGCTTGTCCTGAACTTATCAAAAATATCTGGTATATCAGTATATGATATTTCATATTAAAATAATCACTTTTAAAAATATCTAGTATATTAGTATATGATATTCCATATTAAAATAATTACTTTTAAAATTCCATTCAATGTTATTGTAATTGATTTTATTAAGTTTTTAGTTTCCTTAAAGAGCATCATGAATAAAAAGGACCTCCGAACAATTACGGATAGAGACAGCTAAGATTTTCGTTAAATGATCCTCACAACATCTAATATATAAAGTAAAGTTAGATTTTTTTGTTCATACGTTTGTTATCAATTTTTTACTACAAACAAATTCTCAAATGTCAAATATATGTCAAGTATTGGTCCATATTGTTTAAAATGAAAGCATTTTCAATCAATGTCTTTGATATTTTGTCCTGATCAAAACGTTTTTAATCATATAAATAAAGGCGAGACAATATTCACCTGATAATTCAGGTGTATTCTTACTTTGACAATTAAAACATTTTATAGGATACAGTTTTTGATAATCACCGTTTCATTATTTTATATTTGTTCAGTTATACGTTAATTATTTTTTATTGGAAAAAACCTTAAAAACTCTTTTTTATAATTACTAACTTTTAATCAATAAAGTGAAAGAAAATATTAATTAAATAACAAAAAAAATAGAAAGATATTAAATTATTTTCTGCAAACTTTCATTTCCAAACTTTAATAATTACTGTTAATTGATCTGGTGTGCAGAGATTGGGTTATGCTCGGGTCTACCTTGATTGTATACCCCACCCCCAAAAGACTCAAGTATAAGTCCTATGATTAAATTTAATACACTTGTAACGAACCAGGATATAATAATACCCTAACTCGCCACAAGAAAATAATGAAACGAATGGAATTGAAGGAAACAAAGACTCAATTGATGGATAAGATAAACGTCGTTTATTTACTGTTGAGAGAATGTTTTAGATATAACATGTGTTTATGTCCGCGCGTGTGTAATCATCGTTCGTTGCGGGACTGGTGTTGAAGAAAGAAAAGGAAATGTGTGTTCATCTCAAGTTCGGGTCACTATCGTTTGTTCGCGCGTGGGAAGAGAAAGGAGTAACGTAGTGAAAATGAGAATGATAGTCCAGCGTGTAGACGAAGAAAAAGAATGGAGAGTTGACGTCAGTTAGCAGTCAGCTACGCGAAGGTGTTCTCAGGGACCGGTAGTAGATAGAAAGAGAAAGAGTGAGAAGGTGTACATACGGTCTGTTAGCTCGTGCCCCATACATAGTCGTAGGGACGTGACGCGCGCGAGCGTGCGCCTCCCGAAAGGGGGGCGGCTGGTTAGCCCAACCTCTCTGGTCGAGAGCTGGTCCTAAAAGAAAGAAACCGCTTGTTGCTCTCTCTTTTATACTCGTTTCCGGTGGTCTTTTGCGCATGTGTGGATTTCCTTTGAAAGAGGAAGTGACGTCGTCCATGTGTGCGTTCGTGTGCGCGTGTGTGAATACATGTGTGTACGTTAGCGTGTGTGTATATACACGTGAATGTGAGTGTATGTACGCGAACGTGAATATATGTACATGTGTGGACGTGGGCACGTATATTTGTGTGTGTGCGTATGTATGCGACAAGTAATATAGCTTGAAATGTAAATGTGTGTTTGTGTGAGACTAGAAAAGGCTCGCACACACTTTATATATTAATTTACTTCTTGGATTCCTTTCTTTTAATGCCGTTCATTATTTATTCACTAAGAGTTTTCACACAAGTTATTATTTGTGATTACTGGCTAACAATAACAAATGGTGTTCCTTGAATCTGAGTGATAATAATGTAATCACTCAGTTAAGATAAAAACAAAGTGCAGTAAGACCTCTGATATCCCTTTCTATCATACAGTGTATCGATACTCAATAGCTAACTGAAACATATCTTTCATCATCTTGAATCAGATCTTTTGTATCAGAAATGTTAAAGTTGGAGTTATCAAACTTGGTAGTCTTCTTCTATATATTTTGTTATGTCCCTTGTCTCGAGTGGATATTCAATATGGCGTTCGGCCAACAGTAACACGTGTTTATTCTATGTCGTTGGATGTACTAAGTGTACTAACATTGGTAGCAAAGTGTATTCTTTCGTGTGACAGATATTATATCTGTTCAATTTATGTTGAAACACTATTGAAAGAAAAATGGCGTCATTTACGAAACAACCACCTATTTTGCAGAGTGAAAAAATGTATAGCGAGTGGAAACAAGACATAAGTATATGGTCTATCTTTTTCTTTGTTTTTTTTTACATAGGCATAACCACTTATCGAGGCCAGAGACCACTCGAGGATAAGGGTTAAGAGTGTACAGTAGTCAATTGGACAATATAGTAATCGTTAGTAATGGAAATTCGGTAAATTTATTAACTTAAGTGGAACGACTCATCAAGAACTTGTTTATGTTGGACTTAAAGACAACCGTATTGTAGTCAGCTGGAAAGCAGGAAAACGGAAGACAATTCCACAGCCATGCAGTTCTAAGAAAGAAGCTTTGTTCATGGATTCTACATTTAGGTTTAGGCACAGATAAAGAGTGGGGGGAATTATTGATAGTGTTTTCAACTAGACGAGTGTTTCTTGTGAAAGTTTGGCGGGGGGGGGGGATCATAGATTGAATCTCAGTCGAGCACTTGCCATGAAAATAACGATAAAGCAGAGACAAACTCGCAACATCTCTTCTGTGAGATAGAGGTTGCAGGGAAGAGAAAAGGACATCTCCTATGAGGCTACTAAGTCTATTTTGAACTCTATCAAGGCAGGACAAGTCTTTTCTAGCAGCTCCTGCCCAGATGTGGCAACAGTACTCCATCCTTGGACGTACCTGGCTCTTACATAGATAGAGAATTGTATCAGCAGTGAGATATCTACTGGATCGATAGAAGGATCCCACCATTTTTCCAGAACCCAGACGACATCCCCCTCTTTGCTACTCTCTCTCATCGCCTCTGGCTCGGGCAGTGGTCTGGTCTCCACGCCTCTTACCCTGATGTGGTACCTGTGCAGTACTTCGGCTGGCACAGTAGAGGGTGAAATGTCATCCTTAGGAGTGACGTTATACCAATAGACTGTTTCAGATGCGTTTGTGCCCTTGTCGTATTCTGCGTGGAAGTCAGGTTCATCAAGAGTGATTGCTGCGCAGACCTGTTCCTCGCATTGGGAAAACCTCACATCACCGGCACCATCCACAGTGATTCCACCCAGCTGTGTAATAGTGTCCATTCCAAAACGTCCACAGTATCCCCTGATCTAAGCCAACGTTCAAAGTATTGCCTCCAGGCAACAAAAAGGTCTGCACCGAAAGCTCCGTACAACACTTGTTTTATCTGCTCCATTGTCGCCTCATCCCCGAGCTGCTGGTACACGGCATAAGCCCCCTTAGTGAGCCTCAATGGGATGACCATAGCTGGATCCTTAATTTTGCATAACCAGCAAATGCGCACAGCCTTCTTCAGCCATTCAACCACCGAAGGACCAGTCGGGGACCCGTCAAACTCTGGTATCAGCTTCAGGTCGAATCTGTCCATGGTAAAAAAATGTACGCCGATAGCTTCTTGTTGCAAAGAAAAAAAAGAGTACACAAAACTTCAGCTCACTGCAGCAGCGTCGTCCGTCGGTACTTTCCGTAAATTCGTTTTCATTTCTCCCATCTGCTCCAGTGGCCTGTTTTTATAAAAGACAAAGTCCTCCAAATTTGCATATGTGCATGAGATTACACGAGATTCTGTGAGACTGTATTGTTATATAAGGTCGCAGGCACCATCTTGAACCCTTTTCAGCATCATGATGCTGCATCGGCAAAGCGCATACCAAGGCCTTTTAAGAGGTAAGCCTGCGTTCCTACAATTCTCGCCATAGAAAGAAAGTGTACGTGAAACATTTTCATAATAGACATTCACACATTTGTGTTTCCGGTTTATTCCGCATCAATTTTCTTCTCTCTTCCATTCCATTTAGTTCTCTTTTAATTTTCTTCCCTTCTTACATTTTAACTCATCTGACATTTTAACTCATCTGACATTTTAACTCATCTTACATTTTAACTTATCTGACATTTTAACCAGGCAGTGTGTTTTCCAACGATTCTAAGTACAACCAAAAGAAAAATAAACATTATTTAAAACTAGTTGACATAGTCCGCATTCAATTTACAACATACATACTAAGCCATAAAACCTTCTTTACATCAAAGTAAAAGATATAGTGAGGGGGTGGGGGCATCTCTTACTTATTCTGGTTCGAGAGCTCATATTAATACATGCTCTCCACTGCTCTTAGTCATAGGCTGATAACTTAATAATTCTATCCTTCCTTCCTTGAGAATGTTATTCAGACTAAATCGTTAAACTTTTCTTTGTAAACAGAGTTCTTTTTCTTTTTTCCCCCAGTTTATTTTCAGGTTATACAATGGATGTTATCGCATCAACTGGTTTTGGAATTAATGTAGATTCACAGGAAACCCCTGACAGCCCAGTTGTTAAAAATGCTCGTAAAGTTTTTGGAGGCAACCTTTTTAAATTTCTACAAGTATTGGCAAGTAAGCAACAAAACACATATCTCCTATAACACACATTAGGAACCCGGGTGACGCCAGGTGACTCTGATGGCGGTGTTAATATGCAAATAACAAATAATTTTCAAGGGAAAAGTTTCAAATAAAACAATTCAGATAACACATCACTCAACGAGCTCCGGACTTAACTAATAAAACAACTTTTTAGGCAAAATTCGACTTTATTTATTGATATAGTCACCTTCTATGGCTGCTTTCAGGACTGCCAGCAACCAATGTAAAAGAGTAATAAAAAATGCAAGAGAGCTATATGCCCAGTCTGTTAAATCCAAGGTAGCTGATCAGCGGCTTGGTTCCCACCAGTTCTGGCAAATAACAAATAGGATCCTGAACAGAAGTGTGCGTTCTATCCCAACCATTATCAATGGACCAGAGGTCATCTCGTCAGCGTCAGACAAGGCCAAACTATTTGCAAAGAACTTTGCAGCTAATTCTACCCTATGCGACGAAGGCCATCAACTCCCCATATTTCCTACTATAACACAGAACAAGCTAGGTAACATACAAATATCCGTGCATGAGGTCGCCAAGCTAATAAAAACCTAGATTCCAGTAAAGCAACTGGCCCTGATGGCATCCCAATTATAGTGTTAAAAAAGCTTCAACCAGAACTTGCTCCCATACTTACGAAACTATTTAAGCGCTGCCTTAAGGAGAAGTGCTTTCCGACCCCCTGGAAGACCTCATCAGTTTGCCCTGTATTTAAGAATTCAGGTGATAAGTCATCTCCCTCTCAGTACAGACCAATAAGTCTTCTCTGTGTTATGAGTAAGTTGCTGGAATCCATATTAAATAGAGAAATAGTCAACCACCTCAGGAGGAATAACCTTCTTAGTGACACAATATGGTTTCTGCTCTGCAAGATCTACCGCAGATGTGCTGACGGTTATATCCCAGAGGATTAGTGAATCTCTTGACAAAGGCTTCCTTTCTAGGGCAATTGCTCTTGACATATCAAAGGCCTTCGACAAAGTATGGCATAAGGGTCTACTTCACAAGATTTCCAGCTACGGTATAACTGGAAATGTTTTCTCAATCATTAAATCATTTCTCTCCGATAGGCTCATAAGAGTAGTGGTAGATGGTCAAAAATCGGAGGCCTGCAATATAAATGCTGGAGTCCCTCAGGGGTCAATCCTGGGCCCAACTCTCTTCCTGATCTACATCAATGACCTCCCTAAACACATACTTAAATCATTCGTTGACATCTATGCTGATGACACGACCATCTATGGCAACACATCAAAGGCTGTAAATGACGAAGTTCTATCTGATTCTCTCTCCTCTGATCTCGAGCACGTGGTTCAGTGGGGGAAGATGTGGCTAGTTACCTTTAATGCATCCAAAACCAAACTCCTATCCTTACATCATCAACGCTCTGATCCCCAGCTGGCATCAATTGTGATGGATGGCTCTCGTCTGGGTGAGGCCCCGTGTTTTGACAAGCTTCTGGGTTTGACCTTTACTCCTGATCTTAAATGGAACACGTACATCAAGTCTGTTGCCAAGGTCGCTGGAAAGATGGTGGGATCCTTCTACCGCTCCAGAAGATATCTCACTACTGATGCAATTCTCTATCTATATAAAAGCCAAGTACGGCCAAGGATGGAATACTGCTGCCATATCTGGGCAGGAGCTGCCAAAAACAGCCTATCATGCCTTGACAGAGTACAAAATAGACTTTGTGGTTTAGTGGGGGATGGCCTTTTCTCTACCCTGCAACCCCTCTCCCACAGAAGAGACGTTGCAAGCCTATCCTTGTTTTATCGTTATTTTCATGGCAGGTGCTCGTCTGAACTCCAATCCATGGTCCCCCCTCGCCAATCTTTCACGAAAAACACCCGTCTAGCTGAATCCACTGTGAAAAATTTCCCCCACTCTATATCTGTGCCTAAATCAAAACGCGGATTTCATGAACAAAGCTTCTTTCTTAGAACTGCACGCCTGTGGAACTCTGTTCCGTCTGCCTGCTTCCCTCCGGACTACAACTTGGATGTCTTCAAGTCTAATGTTAACAAATTCCTAATGAACCGCCCCCTTAAGTAAACACTTCATCAAATCTCCTCAGTAACATAATGTACTTGCAATAACCCTTATCCCTGAGTGGCTTCCGGGCCTTGATAAGTGGTGATCTCTGTGTAAAAAAATAAATAAATAAATAAACTGATTCCAATGTTTTCCTAACCATCTGGTGCCTTCTTTGTTGAACTATTTATCTTTGGTCTCAAAATATGTCCCAGTTTCCGATATCATTTCTTCATTACGAGCCAGATCTTGTTCCCTGGAGCATTTTTTTTTCTTTTGAGATCTGCAAGTAGCCAATAGTCGTTGGGGGGGGGGGGGCAGATCTGGCGAATAGGGTGGGTAAAGAAATAATTTGAAGTGCAATTCATGTAGTTTTGCTCTTATTTGATCTGATGTCGGCATGAGTATAAATAGAATCCGCACAGTTGAGATAGAAACTCTTCAGTGTACAGTAAACCTGACGACGAGGATGTAGCAATTTAACAAGCTTCAAATCAACAAAACATTACTACCTCAACAGCAAAAAAAAAGTACTCGAATTCAACAACAACGTGAGTAACAAACTTCAAACAAGAAACAAATTATTTTGAATGAAAGGCTTTCTCTATGGCAATAATAGAGTCCCGAGGGGTTTTACGGCATAATATACGGCATAATTGTGTGAACACACTGGTTCGCATCAGATCACTGAAATTAAGCAACATTGAGTAAGTTCATAATGCAACGCCTGTTTGCTTTGTACAGGGTGGAATTGTCGTCTTAAAGAAAACAACACTACAGATTTATTTTAAAACTTTATTGAAAAACTCAATTTAGGTAATTTGATTATGTAGTAGAGCTGACATCTATTCAATGCAGCCGCTTTCAGCCTAAATCACCGCCTCAATACAGGTCCAGAACTGGGAGCATGTCTTTTTCACAAGCGCCGGTGGGAGCTCAGTGAATACTCAGTGGATAGCGGTGATCAGGCTGGCTTTGGTGTTGTGGGAGATCATGTTGGTGATGTTTTCGATGTATGACCAAACGAAGTAGTTCAGTGGGTTCAAGTAGGGGGAGGAGGAGGGCCAGTGAGAGAAGGGTACAAAGTCGTAGCACTCTTTCTGAAACCAAACCTGTGTCTCTTTCGACACCAAGTCCTGCTGCCACATCCATGGTTTGTCAGCGGCCACTTGATTGCACCAGGGGATCACCACACTCTTCACTACATCCAGGTACACTTTGGTGTTGACTTTCAAGGCAAAGATGTGAGGTGACATAATGTGGCCCTCACTTGAAACCACACTAAAGACCATAACCGTAGCCGGAAATTTTGTCTTCTTCACCCTGGGCATGTCCCTGTTATTCATAGCAATCCAACAATGCATTTTGAGGGTGCTGGCAATGGTCCTGTTATCATAACTTGGATCAGTAGAGAGCATGAGTTGTACAGTGGCGCATCTCCAATCTTGCTTATTAAAAATTGTGTCACTTTCAGACATGATAGAAAGCTTCTATCATTTTTGGGATTTGTACACAACTAGCCAACTAGTAGATGGTTTGCAACAAAAAAAAATATGTCGTCTTTTCTAGAGCAACAATTTTATCATTCCACCCTGTACATGGTGAAATGTCTTTTCTATTTGTAACGTTTTCATGAAAAAGATAATTATTCTATAATTTTATAAAATGGCTGGTTTTCATACCTCATGTATTTCTTTCAATTCCAGCTATCTTTCCAACACTTGCAAAAATGTTGAAAAACTTCAAACCTCTAACAGCATATGTGAATAAGAATTTTGTTGATTTTTGCAAGGAACTGGTTGAAGAAAGAAAAAAAGAGAAAAACAAGGTAAATCTTTCAACTGTATTTTATAAATAAACTCCAAATGCAAAAGTTTGGTTTAGGAAATGGTCATTTTTCTCTCGCTTCTCGTATTGTGAAAATCTTGCAATGTAATAACAATTAACAAAAATTTTAAGTTTAATAAACGATTTTTTACTATAAAAGCATTAAATATCTCAATTGAGACTTTAAAACTGTAGAAATAGTGTTACACTAGCAACAAAAGTGGCATTAAAGACTGCCCTAATTACCCCCCCCTTACTATAACTCTTTAATGAATCTATAATTCATAAACATAAAATAATTTATTTATGTTTATCGTATTTATGGGGTGATTAAGTAGTTCGTTCAGTTAATTATAAAAATTCTCTAAGATATTTAAATAACTCAAATAATGAAGATTAAATCGAATTATTTCTCTAATATTTTTCTTTGCCATTTCACTATTTTCTAATTGGCTATTAATTTCAAATTATTTTCTTGCTTTGTTATAGACAGAACCACAAGTAAAATAATTCTAGACTTGGTGTTACCACAAACATCACACAATGCACAAATCTGGTATCAATTGAAGTGAATGGTTCTCGTCTTGGGGAGGCTCCGTGTTTTGACAAGCTTCTGGGCTTTACCTTTACTCTAGATCTAAAATGGAACATGTACATCAAATCTGTTGCCAAGGTCGCTGGAAAAATGGTGGGATCCTTCTATCGATCCAGTAGATATCTCACTCCTGGTGCAATTCTCTATCTATATAAGAGCCAAGTACGTCCAATGATGGAGTACTGTTGCCATATCTGGGCAGGAGCTGCTAGAAGCAGCTTATCTTGCCTTGACAGAGTTCAGAATAGACTTTGTAGCCTAATGGGAGATGCCCTTTTCTCTTCCCTGCAACCTCTTTCTTACAGAAGAGACATTGCGAGTCTGTCTCTGTTTTATCGTTATTTTCATGGCAAGTGCTCGTCTGAGCTCCAGTATATGGTCCCCCTCACCAAACATTCACGAGAAACACTCGTCTGGCTGAAAACACTATCAATAATTTCCCCCACTCTTTATCTGTGCCTAAACCTAAACGCAGATTCCATGAACAAAGCTTCTTTCTTAGAACTGAACGCCTGTGGAACTCTCTTTGCCTACTTTCCAGCTGACTACAATATGGGTGGTTTGTAGACAAAGGATAAGACGAGAAAAAATGTGCCAGCATGAACTAGCACCACATCAAATAGTCATGGAGGATCAAGGAGGATGGAAATACCGAAGAGAGAAAGCACTAACCAGACCTTCACTGGATGAGTGCAAAGAGGACTGGGACCTTGCGGAGGTTTATTGCCACCCAATTTCAGTGAAGACCAATAGTCACAGGCAACAAGAAATCAATGATGAACGATTGTTGCAATAATGAAAATTCATTTGCAAACGTTATTGAAAGAGGTGAAGAGTACTGGAAATTTGGGGAAACCTGTCATCAATTAGACTTTAGGGAACACCACAGGTCGTTCTTAAAGAGAAATCTTTGATGATATACTGTATGAAAACTCCTAGTGAGTAATAATAATAATTGGCTTATTGCCACCCCAATTCCAGTGAAGACCAATGAATGTTGCTGACGAAAAGTCAATGGCAAATGGCTATTTCGAGGATGCTGATTCATTTGTAAAGGTTACTGTATTAGAGAGTACCGGAAATCTGAGGATACTTGTTGTCCCTCAGACTCCATAGAAAACCACCAGTTGTTGTCAGTGAAGTATCTCTGATGATGACGTGTATGAGAACTCCGTGAGTAATAATAACATTTGTTATGAAAATTAAAACTAATTTACTTAACATAAAACTGGAAATTTTATCAGCTTGTCAGCACAAAAGAAAATATAAATATGATAAATTTAAAGTAAATTTTTTAGATAAATAGATTTCATTTTTTTATTAATTATTGATTAATTATTTCGGCATGATAAAAAGCAACAATCCAATTTATCGTTAACTTCCAATCATCCAAACAAGAAAACATTCTTCATGATCATACAAAATTTAAAATAATTAACAACAATCTGTAACATTTTTAATACACAAAACAGTGAATGGAATCACATAGTTTTTTCATGCAAACACATATTTGCTGCACATGTGAGGTTTTGCCAGTTAACAATCAAGAAACACAATCTATATAAATTAAACAGTGGATGTATGTGTGTTTGTCTTTGTGTAAGTATTTAGCCAATAAACTCTTAAACTACTGATCACATAACACTAAAATTAACAGTAAATAGTAATTATACACCAATGATGGTTTCTAACGAGTAAAATATTTGGATGGATGAGTAACGCGTACAGAAGTCGGCAAGTTGAAAATGCAAAATGTTCATTTCAACTTGCTGACATATTTGTATTAGTTTAGTGCAAAAATAATGTCGTCTTTTGACATTCAACTTGAAAAGATTATAACTCCTTTCATAATAAACTTTATTAATCAAAATAAGAACCATTGGAATCGACACATTTTTGCTAACGAGAAACAAGTTTATTTATCCCATTAGCATAGAAATCTGGAGTTCTGGAAGTGATGAAGTTATTGAAGGCCGATTCGGCATCATCTCGGCTTTTGAAACATTTTTCAAACAGGGAGTTGTTGAGATGCTTGAAAAAGTGATAATTGGTGGGCGAGAGGCCCGATGAATAAAGGCAGAGTCTCGTAGCCCAATTCATTCAGCTTCTGCAGAGTCAGTTGAGCAACATGCAGGCGAGTGTTGTCATGGAGGAGAATTGATCTCTTCATATTGACCAATCTCGAACACATACGTTGGAGCTTCTGGTGCATTTCATCAATTTATCGGTAGTACTTCTCCGCCGTAATCATTTCGCCCGAATTCAAGCAGCTGTGAGGGATGAGACCGGCTGCAGACCATCAAACAGTCACCATAATCTTTTTTTGTAATTTCGGCTTTGGGAAGCATTGTGCAGCTTCTCCGGCATCCAACCACTGTGCCAAACGTTGCTGGTTGTCATAGAGGACCCACTTCTCATCATACGTCACAATTTGCTTGAGAAATGGGTAATTTTTGTTGTGAAGAAGGAGCGTCTTACTACAATTCTCAACTTCATACCTATGTGAACTGGGAATGCCTTACTTAAACCAGATTAAAAATATAAACGTGAAATACTTAAAAATATTGAAAGAGAGTTAAGAGTGTGTCTCTCTCACATTCGCCCAAATGTTACAGCAGTAGTAAAAAAACACCAGGCACAACTGTATCACTGACATTCATCATCATTATTCTATACTAGATACTGAATACAAGATCTGTTGATTTATGTACATAAAAATTCTCATTATATAATCTTCTTTTTTTTTTATTGCAAAAAAGTATTATACATAGAAAATACTAATTTTTTTATAATATGTGTGCCATGAAAATTTAAATAAACTCAATAGTGTGGCGTTAGAGTTGGGAACCACTTACTTAGATTATATTCACTTATACTATAGTAATTAAATGCAACCAAACGTTACATTAGAAAAAGTCCATATAGAATATTGTACATCAATATATTAATAACAATAATAAAATTAAATTCAATATTTACTATAAAAAATTTAAGATCCAAAATCTTCTAGTAAAAAAATAAATCCTCCCTCAGACATAAAACATTAGAAACAACCAATATTATTTATAAGTTTAAATGCCTTTTGAGAGAATGTCAATCCCATAATTAGAAAACTTATATCTACATTGATTTTACAACCACTCCCTATTCTGTCGTCTCATCATGCACCTTGTAAAGTCTTGTTCAATTTATCAGTATTTACAAAAATATAGCTGCCCCGACCTTTGATTTAAGACAAATTTTGGTTAATAACACGAAAATAATACATTCTGAAAACAATTTTAAAGAATGAAAAATACTCGAGGCTATGTTTAATAAAACCCAACTACTTGCAATTAATAACATTAAGTATGAAATAAGTAGCGACATTTTAAAAATGCTGAAAGTAGCACAATTCATCCTCTAATGCTAATTCTGGCCTCTAGGAATTTAAATTATTAACCCCTCTCTTGGAACTGCCCAGTCCGTTCTTTTGATGTCTAACTGACATTATGTGTGCGTTTCAGTTACTTTTTGAAATTCTTTTATTTTCTCCAGCTTGTTTGTTCATTTTGCTTTTATTATCTGATGGTGATTCGACAAAGAATCGAAAACGTTTGAAAGAATTCTATTATGTGTAACAATGTGTGCTTAAATGAAAGAGTATGCCTAAATATACAATATATATTCCATGGTCGAGTGGGAGAACTGCCGACTGTCAACACGACGGTTCTAGGTTCAATCCTTGGCTTGGGAGAGATGCTAGTCTAGCGGCACTGATGAGTTGTGATAAACCGAAACAGGACTGTATGTCGATGACTACAAATATATATATATATATATATATATATATATATATATATATATATATATACATGACAGAAAAGAATAGACACCAAGATAAATGTTTCCCAAGATTAATATATGCTAATAAGCATATATTTACAGATAAGAATAGTGCTGAAATAATCTCATTATCTCATTAACATTGCATATAACAACATTGAAGCATGCCACGAACCAAAGAAGCATCAGACATATCAGAATTTCGTTGAGGATGAATCATGGATCAACATGAAGGCGGTGTTAGTCAACACAAAATAGCAAAACATCTTCTAGTACCCCTTTCTACTGTTAATAGAGTGGTCATACACATTATAAGATGTACGAAGAGTGCACAAAACCTCATGTAGGTCGCCCCAGGCCTTCTGAAAGAACCTTGTGTCTTGTGAAAAGAAATGTTGAAGAGTATTCTCGGTTTAAAGCCTCTAACAAGTTGGCGTCAGTCACAGAAAAGCTGTCAGGTATCTCCACAAACTAGGCTACTATGGTAGAGCTGTGAGAAGGAAACCTCTCCTTTGTCCTGCCACTATCAAGCACAGAAAAGATTGGGCTCGTGAGATGGTTGAGAGACCTATGACCTTTTGACCAATGTCATTTTCTATGATGAGTCAGGATTTGTATTATTCCCCGACAGTGGAAGGGTATGGGTATGGAGGCTCCCACAGGAAGAGTTTGACTTAAAAAAGACTGCAACCAATGAAACATGGGAGTTTCCTGGTTGTGGTATGGGGTGCAATTTGGAATGATGGTCGCTCAGGCGCGGTGGAGTGCAAAGGAAACACGAATTCTGTAAAATATGTTTCAATATTACATGAAGAACTCCTACCAATATTCTCAAATGAGAAATGAACCACGTTAATACCGAATTTATGGAAGATAGAGCTCCTTGTCACTGTGCTAGGGCGACACAACATTGGTTGAGCCAAAATGAGATTAATAAATTTCCATGGCCAAGTCAGTCCCCGGATATGAACACAATTGAAAACCTTTGGGGCATATTAGACCGGAACCTTAGCAAAAAGAAATGGAAACCATCTTCTAAGCCAGAACTTTTAGCATTATTGCATCAGACATGGCAAGAAATTCCTCAAGATGATATTCGTCAACTGATCAATGCCATGCCTAGAAGGGTACTAGCAAAAGGAAAGTAAACCAAGTATTGGGTATTAAATTTGTGATCATCTATTTTTGATTTTTTTCTATAAATTATGTTTATTGAAATAAACTGTTTCCGTGGGTGTCTATTCTTTTATGTCATGTCTGTGTGTGTGTATATATATATATATATATATATATATATATATATATATATATATATATATATATATATATATATATATATATATATATATATAGTGATTTAAAGGTTATGAGGGTTTTTTGAAGCACGAAAAACGATGTTACATTTTGTACTTAATATTTTTATTGCTATTTTTGGTCACAAAAAAAGTATCGAAATGAAAAAAGAAAAAGAAAACCGTTGAAAGAACTGGAGATTAGTAGTGTGGACAGCGTTTATTCCTAGCAACCATGTTCGAACAAGTTCACGTGAATCATTTTAGCCGTTTGTGGAAGAAGATTGTGTTTTTTAGTATTTTTTAATGTTGCAACGTAAAAGCGTTTAATTCAAACGGCAAAAATGAGACGCAATTGATTTCAATATGTATAATGGAATAGAAATGAAATTGTTAAACGGTAAAAATAATGTAATTATTAGTTATGAATAATAATAATAATAATAATAATAATAATAATAATAATAATAATAATAATAATAATAATAATAATAATAATAATAATAATAATAATAAAACTACTGCACAGGGCAGAGTTAGAGACAGACAATGTCGGCTTTTTTAATGGTGAGTAAATTCCGTCTCTCCCTAAATAAAGATGGGAAGAACATAGATAAATAAATAAATAAATTAATTAATTAATTAATTAATTAATTAATAATAATAATAATAATAATAATAATAATAATAATAATAATAATAATAATAATAATAATAAAACAATAAAATTAATATTAGTTAATAATTAAATGAGAATACAAATAGTCTCCGTCCTGAAGGAAAATTGTCTCAGTCCCGAAGGAATTCTCATACACAGACCGAGGATAATATCAGAGCAGGTACTTAAATGTATGTGCTTTTGGCTCGAAAGTCATTCTGTGTGTATTGATAATAATGACAATATTTATAAAATATTAATAATAAAAAAATAAAATAATAATAATAATAATAATAATAATAATAATAATAATAATAATAATAATAATAATAATAATAATATTTATATTTAAACCATAGACCAATAGTAGCTATTACATAAAAAAAACTTGTGCATAAGGGTGCAGGTATATATATGCATGCACACTTAACACCCATATATACGCATACATACCAATACATAGTCATATTAAACGACCAAATGTATAGAATATATGCATCCCCCATACATATAATGCATATATAAATAATAATATGCATAAACAGATATGCATGCATGCACACACATACACGCATATATATCCATACACATTTATATGCATACAATGACGTACAGGTCCAGGCATACATACGTGCACCCATATGCATACATACATGCATGCACACATACCCATATGCGCACATGTACACACATACCATATACACACATAAGCACATACACTTGATACATATACATACATATAGAATATACAAATACACATACACATAAATACACATATATACATATACATACATATACAAATATATAAGCATAAAGCAAAATACAAGAGCATGTAAGGTAACACAAAGATGTGCACATCAACATAATTATGCATTACATGGACAGGAACGTACATACATACATATATATATATATATATATATATATATATATATATATATATAAACAATATAAAACCATATATGTACAGATATATGTATACACATCCCCATATAAACGCATACATACATATATAGGCGCATATGCACATACTTATATAGTCAAACACAAATATCAATTACTATTTAAAGACATGTATAAAATAAAGTGAGTGAATAAGTAGGGATATGAAGTTAACGATGTAAACATAGATGTAAACATATATATATATATATATATATATATATATATATATATATATGTATATATACATATATATATATATATATATACATATATTATATATATATATATATATATAGGAAAATGGTGCAGATAGAAGGTTAGGTATAACGAAAATAATAGTAGTAATAATGATGATAATAATAATAATAATAATATTAATAATAATAATAATAACATTAATAATAATAATGGAGATAAATAAAGTAATAATAAGAATAACAAGAGAATAATGCATGTGTTAGCTATAAAACGAAAAGATGTAATATACATATTGAAATCAATATAGAACAAGAACAGGTTAATACATACGTATAAGTATATATGTATGAGTAGGTGATTGTGTTACTTAATTATTTTTTGAAGTATTTGTAGAATTTAAGTTGGCCAAGGTTGTGTTGAGACATGTCTTATGAGTGTTTAGTCGGAATGATCCATTGTATTTCTTTTTGTTTTCGTATTTTTGTTGATGGGAAATTTGAGTCTATTAGAAGGCATCTAATATTGTCAATAATTTGTCCAGGTAAATTGAAGTGGTTTGCTAGTAGGGTGAGGGATTTTTGTCTGATTGTCGTCTTATGATTGTTTAGGCAGATTCGAAAATGTATCAGAGTTTCGCCAATATATCCTCCATTGTTGCAAATGGAGCAGTATATGTAATATATCACATTAGAACTGTCACATGTTAGACGCGGCGGTTTTATGTGAGTGTTACATTCAGGTATATTGAATAGTGGTGTGGTATTTAGGTGTATGCATATAAGGCATTGCGGTTTATTGCATCTATAATTGCTATTTTGTTGTGTGTCCTGTGTGCGTTTGCAGGTGAGTATGGCTGAGAGATTGGGTGGTTGTTTGATCGCATTAATTGGTGGAAGGTGAAATATAGACTTAATAGTGGAGCTATTTTTTAAGTTGTGGTAAGTTTTTTTAGGTGCGTTGTAATTTTATGCATGTGTTGGCTTTGGTTGAAAACCATTGGGATGCGTTTGTTAATGTTTTTTTGTTTGTACTGGAGAAGACGGGATCTGTCAATTGCATTAGTTTTTTATGGCTTGTTTAATATACTTAATGGGATATTGATTATTGATGAATTTTTGCGTAAGCTTTGTGATATGGTGTATGTAGTCTTGGGGGTCGGAGCAGATGCATTTTATTCGTATGCATGAACTGTAAATGATAGATTTTTTTAGGTTTAATGGATGGTTGCTATAGAAATTGAGTAATGTCTGATTGTCAGTGGGTTTAAAATAGAGGGATGTAGATAGTCTATTGTTATGGGATATGATAGTGACGTCCAAGAATGGGATGGAGTTGTATGAGTGTTCCATAGTAAATTTTATATTGTTATGTGAATTATTGATGTATTCGTGGAAATTCTTTAGGTTGGTTAGCCCATGTGGCTATATGAAAAAAATATCATCAATGTATCGGCAATAATGGGACGGTTTGAGGGGGAAGTTTTCAAGGAGTTTGGTTTCTAGCATATGCATAAAATGTTGGCATAGCTAGGCCCCATTTTAGTGCCAATGGCGGTTCCTTTTATTTGAAAATAATTTTGATTGTTAAATTTAAAATTGTTATGTGTGAGGATGAAGTATATAAGCTTACAAATGTCTTCTATTTTGTCGTTGGGGAAATTATTGTGAAGGAGGAATGTTCTACAGGCTTCTACTCCCTCGTCATGAGGAATGTTAGTGTATAGAGCTGATACGTCTAAGGTGACTGTTGTGGTTGCAAGGTTGAACAATAATTAGTAAGGAAATACAATGAAGACGCAAACAACAAGATAACGCAATAATAAGTGTATTAAAGAAAAGGTATATTTACAATATGTACAAATGACGGTGTCGAGTCAGAGAGTCTTGGTGGGAGGACATGTACGCTCTTCGGCGTCACTTCTGGTGGCATTTGAGTAAGACACACCAAGGCCAACCTAGGCTTGCCATTTATAGTGTTATGTTATTCGCATATGCAAATAAGTGGTTGCCACCACAACACCCCCCTCCCAAGATTTGAAGTCACACAGATTTCAATATCTTTTTCTTTTTGGGTTTACCATTAATGGTTCATTCACTTTTCTTTTCCTACCTGATCTTCGGGGTTCAGGTGCATTTTGAGGCGGTTCCAAATTAAAAGATTCGTATATGATATCTATGGTGTCCTCCTCTTCGACTGTTGTCGTATCATCATCATCTTGGATATGACGTTTTTTTATCTGATTTGGGTGCCTTTTATGTATATTCTGTGGACCTTTAATCATGTATGTACAATCACCAATGCGTTTATCCACTACTCCACATTCCCAGTAAGATGTGTTATTTCTGTAGCACTTAAAATATACTCGATCTCCCGAGTTATATTTCTTTCTTCTCGTGTGTGTAGTGTTTCGGATAATTGCCTGCCTTGGCAATAGTTTGTCAAACGCTGATTTTACCTTTCTGGCAAACATTAGATCAGCTGGTGATATGTTTGATGGTGTACTAGGATGTGGTGTAATCCTATATACTTGCAAGAATTGTTGCAAAGCTTTTTCTGTTGGTGTTCCAATGGATTTCTTTAACGCTCGTTTTAGCGTGTCCACGAACCTTTCCGCGAGGCCGTTCGACCTTGGATGATACGGCGGAGTCGTGATGTGCTTCACTCGGAACGTGTCGCAAAATTCCTTAAACTCTGTGGATGTGAACTGCGTTCCGTTGTCAGTGACCAGTGTGTCTGGTACACCGAATCTTGCAAACAACTCGTGTAAGAACCCTATTGAGTTGTTCATTGTTGGATTCCTGCAACGCATTACCTCCGGCCATTTTGTGAAACTATCCACTACAGTTAAATAATAGTTTTCACCTACTGGACCAGCGAAGTCCATGTGGATTCTCGACCATGGTTGGTCGGTTTTCGGCCAAGGTTTGTGTACTATAGGTGGAGATTTTGCCGCTAACTGGCATCCTTTACATTTATCAATTGTTGTCGCTATGTCAGTGTCCATGTTACGCCAGTACATGTAGCTTCTCATTAACGACTTCATTCGATTTATCCCCGGATGTCCTGTGTGGAAATCTCTTAACATCCTATTCTGCAATGTTTTGGGTATTACCACTCTCTCGCTGTACAGTAACACATCGTCACATATGGAGAAAACTTCCTGCACCTTTGTGTCCGTTATAATTTTCTCTTTTATGTCCTTTATATATTCATCTTTCTCGGCTTCCCTTTTAATGTCCGACAAAGTTACGGGTAGTTCCTTAATGATGTTTGCTACCATATTTTTTACTTCAACATTTGTCCGAATTGCTGCAATGACTGATTCTTCCAGATTGTGTTTCTGTGGTATCAGTCTTGACAGTCCATCCGCATGGCAAATTTTTTTTGATGCTAGATGTTGTAGCTGGAAATCGTAATTAAGTAGTATTGTACCCCAGCGCAGCAATCTATTTGCGGTGTATACCGGCAATCCTTTTTTTGATCCATAGATCGTGACTAACGGTTTATGGTCGGTTTCAAGTATGAATTGTCTACCATATAAATATCGGTGAAATTTAGTCACGGCAAAGATTATGCTCAACGCTTCTTTTTCGATTTGTGAATATGCCCTTTCGGCTGGTATCAGTGTTCTCGAAGTGTGCGCTATTGGTTTTCTAGACCCATCCGGCATAATATGTTGAATGCATGCTCCTAAGCCGTAGGAGCTAGCGTCACTAGCGACGACTATTTTTAAGTTTGTGTCAAAATGCGTTAAGAATAATTCGGATGTTAGTGCGCTCTTTATTTTGTCAAAAGCGGTTTGACATTCTTGCGTCCAGTTCCACGGTGTATCCTTTTTAAGCAGATTATTTAAGGGGGCTCGCAAGTTATGCATTCCTTCAATAAAAGATTGGTAATAATTTGCGAGTCCTAAGAAACTCTGCAAGGTTGTTACATTATCGGGTGCTGGCATATTTTTTATTGCCGCAGATCTGTCCGGGTCTGGACGTCGTCCATGTTTGTTTATTATGTGTCCAAGATACTTAATCTCGCTCATACAAAAGTCACATTTACTTTCTTTTACTTTAAAGCCGAATTCTTGTATTCGAGTAAATACTTGTTTCAAATGTTCCTTATGTTCTTCTAGGGATTTGCTCCTGACAACAATGTCGTCCAGGTATGCACATGCACACTCAATACCACTTAGCATGGTGTCCATCGCTTGCTGAAAGATGGCAGGCGCTACTTTGATGCCAAAAGGCAATCGGTTGTATTTGTATAATCCCTTATGCGTATTGATGCATAGTATTTTTGAGCAATTCTCCTCGACCGGTATTTGCAAATACGCGTCGCTCAAGTCTATCTTGGAGAAGATATTACCCCCATTCAACTTCGTGAATATTTCCTCTGGGCTTGGTAGGGGGTAATGGTGATCTTTTAATAGGGAGTTGACCCCGGTCGAAAAGTCTGCGCACACTCTAACTTCGTCATTCTTTTTCTTTACGTATACGGTGGGGGCTGCCCACTCGCTGTGTTCTATTTTTGATAGAATTCCCGTCTGTTCCAATCTATTTAATTCTTTATCAATCTTTTCCAACCCAGCGAACAGAACATTTCGCTTTTTTCTAAAAATTGGGCTGGCGTTTTCTTTAAGTTCAAACGAGGCCTTGAATTTATTGCAGCGACCTAAGTTAGTTGTGAATGCCTCAGGAAATAATTCTTTTAAATCGTCTTTTATATTTACTGTTGTTGGAGAAGAACATTCTAATTTTTTACAGAATGTATTGATTGGCTTATCCCATAGTCCGAATTTCTCAATTAAATCTATTCCAAACAGATTTTCACTATTTTTTAGTACGAATATTTTTAATTTCTTTGAAATCCCTTTCAATTTTATCGGGAGGACAACTTCTCCTTCAAATTTTATACCACCACCAGTTACCGTCCGGGCTGCTTTACTAGTTTTCATCATGGCCGGTTTTCCCAACTTTTTCCACGTATTCAGGTTTATTATAGAAACATCGGAGCCAGAGTCGAGTTGTAACTTTATTGATGTTTTAAATATTTCCACTTTTACGTATTTTCGCCGATCTTTGTCTAATTTTGTATTTGATTTTGTTTGCTGTACTCTCTTTCTGGTGTAATCTTTATATCTGCAGCAATCGCTTTTGTGTCCCACCTTCTTACAAATGTAGCATTTTTTCTTCTTATAAGGACAATCTGATTCCCAATGCTTTTCTGCACATCTCTTACAGTTATATCTAGGAAGAGGCTTGTTATATTGTGTACTATATTTATGGTTATTATCTTTGGAATATCCCGTTCCATTGCTTTTCTTTGTAAAGTTCTTGGTTGGTGCGTATGGTTTTCTAACTTTTCTTACATATGCCACTCCAGATTCTTCTATATTTCTTGAATCCTTTTTTAGTGTAATGGCCCTTTCACAGTCCTCTGCTAGTTTCTGGAGGGTTAAATCTTGCTCAGATTCCAGCTTAGACAACACTCGTCTGCGTATTTCTGCATTTTTCGTGGAAACTAACCCTTGAGCGAAGATTAGACATTTAAAATCTTCTACCGTTAGTTCTGCAAGCTTAAAATTATCGCAGTTTTTATTGACAACTGATGCGTATGTCAAATAATCTTGGTTGTCCATCTTTCTTAGATTCATGCACAGCCATCTTTTATGAAAAAGAGATATATTTGGATTAAATAATTCTTTTAGTAATTTTACAGCTTCCATGAACTCTAATTCCGCAGTTTTTTTAGGTAATATGTAATCTACGAATTTGCTGTGTTCTGATGTACCCAATTTTCTGAGTAAGAGGCTCACTTTCTGACTATTTGGCCAATTTTTACAGTCCAGTTGAAAAACATCCTCGTATCTTGTGTAGTATGCTTCAAAATTCTTCTCTTCCTCAGGCACATAATGAAATGTGTTCATGCTATTAAAAATAGTTGTATGGGAGAAATTAACACTATCGACATTTTCTCGATTACTCTTTAGTAGTTCCAGTGTTTTAGCAAAACGTTCCTCTTGTCTTTCTTCATATTCCAATTGTAGTTTCTTATGCCTTTCTTCCTGTTCCAATTGCATTTTTTTTGCTTTAATTGCGCCATTTTCTGCTTTTCTTCTTGTTCCTGCTGCCATTTCAATAATCTGTCCTCTCTCTTTTCCTCGCGGTCAGCCTGTGCCTGTATTTGTGTTTGCAAAAGCTCGTTTTGTGTAGCTTGTCTGCGTTCATCCCGCTCAGCCTGTGCTTGTAAAAATTGCATGAACATTTTTGATAAGTCTTCCATGTTTTTTTTTTTTTGTTTTTTTTAGTGTGTAGTTAAAAAAAATATTGTACCATGTACCATATACACCGGTTTGGGTTACAACAAAAAAACAAATTGTTGTAAGCTCCTGTTTTCAATAATAATATCTCTGCTTGCAATAATATATTCTTTTTGCGAGTCACGCTACAAAAAAAAAATAAAACAGGTTTATCTGGAATCACGAAATGGAATTGATTTTCCGTTTTTAGGCACTTACTAGTAAGTAACTCTTTCCACAAAATAAAAGTTTGGGTTTTTTTTTTGGGTTTTTTTAATCGAGTCACAATTGAATAAACGTATGCAGTTCATTTAGTTCTTTGAGTTTTTTTTTCCTCTAGTATTTTAGTAATTAAAATACCTCTTAAATTGAGATTACCTTTTTTTCCGTGACGTTTTACTGTATTATCCGTTATTCAGTGACAACTTCAAGAAAAAAAATCCTTTCCTTGAATTTTAGTTTTAGCTGTGGTATTTCCTTTTAGTACCGACGTCAACCAAAACATTAATTAAAAAGTCCTTTAGTTGTTGTTTTGTTTACGGAGAACAGTAATTAGAATCCACTGGTGAACTTTTTTCGTAGGTTACTTCCTTGCTTTTCGTAATACGGGTCTGACCTGTCGTTTTTTTTTTGTTTTTTTTGACAGAACAAAGTTCGCTTTTCGTTTGCAAGTTGGTCCTTTAGTAAGATTTGTCGTGTAGCGACAAACAAAAATTCACTTTTACATTCGTTTGCAAGTCGGATTCCCAGAAAACGGCGTAAATTGACGCTTTTGCCACGTTAGAGTTTTTTTTTTTTTCACTTGAGTTGAAACTTCTCTTTAGCGTAAAATCCGTTTGCTCGTCAACACTTTGCATTCCTTAAAAAAAATGGTCAACCTTTGCGTTGTACTTTTTTTTTCTTTTTTTTTTCTAGTTCTTCGTCAAACTGTTATATTTGACGCTTCATATCTCGTCGCCAACTGTTGTGGTTGCAAGGTTGAACAATAATTAGTAAGGAAATACAATGAAGACGCAAACAACAAGATAACGCAATAATAAGTGTATTAAAGAAAAGGTATATTTACAATATGTACAAATGACGGTGTCGAGTCAGAGAGTCTTGGTGGGAGGACATGTACGCTCTTCGGCGTCACTTCTGGTGGCATTTGAGTAAGACACACCAAGGCCAACCTAGGCTTGCCATTTATAGTGTTATGTTATTTGCATATGCAAATAAGTGGTTGCCACCACAACAGTGACTAAAATAATTTCTTGTGAAAGATTCTCGATTTGTCCAATAGTGTTCAGGAAATGTGTGGTGTCTTTAATATAGCTAGAGATGTTGGGTAATAAGGGGGTTAGAATTTTATCTATATATCCAGAGATATATTCTGTTAGGGTGCCAACACCTGATATTATGGGTGTACCAGAGGGTGAGATGTTAAGGGATTTCGCTAGTTCATAAATGTTGTCAGGGTTGAGGGCCAAAGTTTGAGGTGTAGCGGTGGTAGTGTCTGTGTTTGTTATGAGTTTGTGAAGTTTGTGTAGTTTAGGAGTAGTGTAAAAGTTAGCTGCTTTAGGATTTGTGGGAATGAGGTAAGTAATTATCTTGGAGATACAAGGAGTAAGATTTTTGATAAGATTTATGAGTTCTATTTTATAGATGAATGTTGGGTCTTCCGGGAGTGTTTCACAACCAAAATTACCTTCAAATAAAAGGAACCGCCATGGGCACTAAAATGGCCCCTAGCTATGCTAACATTTTTATACATATGCTAGAAACCAAACTCCTTGAAAATTTCCCCCTCAAACTGTCCCATTATTGCCGATACATTGATGATATTTTTTTCATATGGCCACATGGGCTAACCAACCTAAAGAATTTCCAAAAAATCCCCCACCCCACTAGCAAACCACTTGTTCTATATTGATTTCAATATGTATATTACATCTTTTCGTTTTATAGCTAACACATGCATTATTCTTTGTTATTCTTGTTATTACTTTATTATTATTTTTATTTTCATTATTATTATTATTATTATGATTATTATTATTATCATCATTATTACTACTATTATTTTCGTTATACCTAACCTTCTATCTGCACCATTTTCTTATATATACACCATTTTCCTATATATATATATATGTTTACATCTATGTTTACACTGCTAACTTCATATCCCTACTTATTCACGCACTTTATTTTATACATGTCTTTTTTCTATTCCATTATACATATTGAAATCAATTGCGTCTCATTTTTGCCGTTTGAATTAAACGCTTTTACGTTGCAACATTAAAAAAATATTAAAAAACACAATCTTCTTCCACAAACGGCTAAAATGATTCGCGTGAACTTTTTCAAACTTGATTGCTAGGAATGAACGCTATTCACACTACAAATCTCCAGTTCTTTCAACGATTTTCTTTTTCTTTTTCATTTCGATACTTTTTTGTGACGAAGAGCGGAGGTCCGCTTGAAATATAAAAAAAATAACAATAAAATATTAAATACAAAAAGTAACATCGTTTTCCATGCTTCAAAAAACCCTCATAACCTTTAAATCACTATCCTAGAAGCATACGTGGACTTTCAACATTATGTATATATATATATATATATATATATATATATATATATATATATATATATATATATATACAGAGAGAGAGAGGGGGGGATATGTAATTTTAATTTTTCTAATTTGTCTCTTTAAATTACAGGGACGTAAAGATCTGTTACAACTGATGTTGGATGCTCAACTTAAAGGCCATGGAAATATGGATAAAAAATCTGAACAAGAAATGAAACTGGAAAATATAACAGATTGGAGAACAAAAAGAGGTAAAAGTAATTTGGTTATCATAAAAAAACACCTCATTGACAAAGGTAACCTGGTATTATCTGGTTATGTAAATATGGTCTTAGAAAAAGCTTATATGGAAGAAATGAAGAGACTGTCTCTTTAAATAAAACCCAATTTAAACTTTTATTTTTTCCATACTTTAATAACAGTTAAAATCGTTTAAAAAATTGTTTTCATTTATTAAAGAAATTCACTGTTTATTGATTAGAACTTTAAATATTCCTTTCAAAAACACGGACGAATAATTTAACAACTTAGATTTTTGTGTCATATTAATACAAATTTTGTTTTTAGTTTTTGTGCCATATTAATACAAATTTTGTTTTTAGTTTTTGTGCCATATTAATACAAATTTTGTTTTTAGTTTTTGTGCCATATTAATACAAAGTCATATTTTTACACTTGACTTTTTATCCAATAAAATGAACTGAAACTTTCATCTGGTGAAATCCTTTATTTTAATTTGTAGTTTGTTGATACAAATTGATGTTTTTTTTCTTGGATTTTCTTACCAGGTTTAACAGATGCAGAGGTTATTGCTCAGTGCATGGTTTTCTTGGTAGCTGGATTTGAGACCACAGCATCAATACTTTCTTATTTTTCCCATTCTATAGCACTGAACCCTGATGTCCAGGATAAAATCTATCAAGAAATAAAAGAACAACTTGGACAGGTAAAATCTTTTCTTATTTCATAAGTCCCATGTAATACTATAGAATTACTACAATTTTCAGATTAATAGTTGTTATTGAAGTCAATATTCAGTAACGCATACATCCCTAGGGTCCTGTTCAAGGCATGGCTGACTGAAAAAATTAGTCTTTCTAGTTTGGGGCTATTTGTTTTATAGGAGTTTCTAATTTTGCATCGGTTTATTACTTTCACATAGATGTGTTACTTTTGGTGTTTGAAACGATTTTAATGGGTTGAAAATACTTTGAGTTAACACGTTGCTGTGAAAACTTATTTGCTTTTTGGATTGACAAAGACAACAAATCCAAACAAAGCTGAAAAAGGAAGAGGTTAAGCTATTAGAGCCATTTGCTTTTTAGCATTTGTCCATATAACTTTGTGATTCAGTTGCCACAAATCCATGACATATTCTTGTCCCCCGAGGCTCAAATTAATGCAACATCTACTGTGCGTGAAAATTCTACATTGTTAGAAACATCCATTACTACAAATGTTGCATCTCCAAGCCTGTTCTGCTGATTCTTATATTACATGGTCCTACTCATGCTTATTCTGTGCTTTTTACATTGTTCTATTGGCTTCTTTGTGATAGTTGTTCTCATATGTGAACAGTCCACTTCAAATTAACTGCAGCCAGTCAAGTCAGTGTTCAGTAGAGTTTTTTTCCAGATAAATCAGGTTCTATTGGCCAGACATCTTTTTATGGAAGCTGCAAATGGACAGTTTCCTTCTTATGTTTGACAATTCTGCAAAGAAAATATCTTTCAGAATTCGTCTGTTTTTTATCCTCAAAATATCGTCTAATCTGTGCAAGAATCATTACATTAAAAGAGAATACATGCTCGAAAGTTGTAATCCTTGAAGGACTGATGTCTAAATACTAATATTTCTCCAAGTGATGCCCAATGTGTGTCTCAAATACACAAGTGGAAGCTTAAACTTTTTCTCTTGTGGCACCAATAGTGTCTAGACTTTGCTGTCATAAAAAAGTGTTACTAACCCAGGTATTGGATACCATTATTCTAAACTTTATCTGTGAATTTTCAAAGTTAGATGCCACATTATTAATGCAGCTGGATGGTTCAGCATTTAGTGACATGTTGTTCATGATGGTGGACCCTAGATAAATAAATGTGTTTATGTTCTCTAGTTTATAATTATACAAGTTGTTTTCATACATGAACAGTTCACTTTAGATTAACAGTTATCATTGAAATCAGCATTTAGTAGAGTTTTCCCATGTAACAAGTTCCATTAGTCATAACTAAGTAACATTGGGTTTTACTTGCAGACATCCTCAAATCAAAAGTTGTGAGCAATCAGTTTTCTTCTTCCATTTGACAATTCTGCAAAGAAAATGTTTCTCAGAATTTTTCTTTTTCATCCTCCAGACGTAGCCCAATCAGCACAACATCATTGATGTAGAAGAGAGTACATACT